>NW_023595435.1:0-45360 GCF_014839805.1 Manduca sexta | reverse complement strand
ACAGATTGTGCAACTTACGTTTCTTGTGGTACCTCCACACTGACAGCAGGACTTGACAAAGAATGTAAATGTCAACTGAGTATTATGCAATCTATATAACAACTAATGCTTTCCGATTCGGTTTTGGAAATCTACTAAATCCTTCAAATTTATTCAAAGTCACTAGTCTTTATTTTCAAAGGGGTTGGCAGAGGCACATTTAATGCATCCATATCGCCGAGCTGATATCACCAAATTTTACACTGATTCAATCGCAAGTATTTCATATGTTTTTCAAGTCAAAAATTAAGAGATGTTACATGGCTAGTTTGGGAATTGAACCCAGAATGTTAAGGTTCATAGTCCACATTCACTGCTTACTGACCATCAGCACTAGAAAGTGGATATCCTCGTTTCTTGTATTGTAGTCAGTGTTTACAGTTAGAAGACACTAAGTTAAGGTGAATTATTTGTTTATTTGTAGGCCCATTCTATCAGCAAGATAGGAGGCTCTTTTAATGGTATCAATTGTACTTTCCTTTTCCCATACTTAACTCATTTTAGATGTGTCATTTTGCATGCCAATGCTATAAATATTAAGTATTGGTGTACACTCACGGTTCTGCCGCGTGGTGCTGCGGCGGCGGCACAGGGTGTGGCGTCTGGTGCGGAGGGTGCACGGGCGGCAGACTGCGCATGTCCTGGTCGAGCAGCGGGGGCACAGCCGCGCGTGATCCTCGCAAGTCAACGTCCATCGACGGACGAGTTGCTGCAAGACACATAACACACAGTTTAAAGCAGCACAATATAAGTATATGCTCTCGACACATTGGTATATGGTGTGAATAGGGGTAATATATATATAACTATCAATGTATCATATTTTTCTAATGAACATCTTGTCTTTTCTAAACTGCAATGTGTTCATGGTAACTTGACCAGTAATAACTGAATAATTTGTCTAGTAAATTTTAAACTATACTTACGTGGATACTGGCTGGGCGGTGGTACAGGATTAACAAGCAATGGAGGGGTTGTGCTGAAAAAAAGTAATAATACATGAATAATGGTAAAATATAGAAAAACAATTTTGTTTTCAAGTAACACTTTTAATACAAATAAATTACGTTAAACTTACATGGTGGAGGATTATTCGAACATAAGTATTGGGTTGTGGCTTGTCTCCAGACTGCAACACTGGTGGAACCGGATTGCTTGGATGCAGCATACTCTATAAATATAATATTTAGTTCAGATTAAACACTTTCAATAATGTAAGCTCTTGAAGTGCAATAAAAATGTTGATTATACACTATTCATATTTAAGAAGGCTTTTAATTTTTTCAATATTTTACACGGATATTGATTAAATGTATTATGTTACTTACAACAGCTGTAGCTGGGTCCACAATCCTCATGATCACTTGGGCTTGGAGTAATGCATAAGCCAGTTGTGGGTTCTGAAGCAACATGTTCCTTGCTTCGGTAGGATTATTCTGTAAAACAGATATTATGTAAAGTTACAATAAATTACAATTTGCCTAAAATGTTGATTTACTTTCAGTAATACTCTTAATGTTTCTTAGATAGTATTTGGTTGAATTAAAATTTATTATAAACATTTAAATCAAATACCTACAATTCAAATTATATTGAGAGTATTATAGTATGTATAATAGTAGAGACACAATTTAGACAATTCATTCCACTACTTTAAGGTAGAAAATTATAAAATTAACCAGTGGTGAAAGGGTAAACTTTTTTAAAAGGTAACCAGAGGTGAAAAAACAAATGTTGTGGTTAACATATCACTGCCAATTTAATAGAAAACAAAAACTAAGACAAAAGTAAATAAACTCAAAACAGAAGCCAGTATGAATCGGTTTGTATGGATGCTTTGCCACTAAAACTAACTATTTACTACTTAGTATTTTTTTTTAGCAAGGGGTTTTCACCTGTATGCAAAGTTTCATCTGTTTCATCAGCTCGAACATTTGCTCTGGCGGAAGAGTAGCAACAGCCTTGCTAATAGCTTCTGGAGCCTTCTCAGGCTCCACCGCTTCACCATATGGATTCTCCACCTGTAAAAAATAAGAGTTAAATCAAAACAAGTCAAAAGTTATGTAAAATATATGTAGTTCTTGATATACAGCAGTTTTATCCTAAATTTAGTAGCCCACTATTATTGTCCTTTAATTTTTGTAAACCAACTTTGTAAAGCATTTCCAATCTTTAGGTTAAAATACAATATACCTGAGGTCCCTGCATCAAGGCTTGCATCTCCATTCTAGATTTTTCAGTACAAGCGTTGTCCACACGGGTGAGCGTCCTCCAATTTCGTAGCCATTGAGATTTCTCATAGCACTTAGCGCTGTCTCCTGGTCTTTGTATTCGCAGAACCCATACCCCTTCGGCTTACCAGTCTCACGGTCAAATACAAGCTTGAACGATAATACTGGACCCACTTCACTGAAAATATCTTTTAACTTCTCCTCTGTGGCTTCATAAGGTATGTTACCGACTGAAAACAATAATATTCCAAATTATTTTCATGTTTGAAACGTTAAAACGTTGAACGTTCATAGAATATCCCTTACCAAAACAGATCTCATGGATTTATCCATGATACTCTGCTCTTCTTTTCTTTGCTTTTATCCATTTTGATGAATATTATTGTACTGTTTCACAAGAAATTAACAATATATTATTTTAACCTCAGAATGCATAAACCAGGCATAAACAACCACATTAAACAACAGTGAAAACTGACATATTTTTTTTAATTTACTTGTTTCGGCTCTGGAAACAAATCCATTAAGCCCGTATTTTATATAAACACTGACATCTTAAGTAACAATGTTGCCAGATATCTATTTGTAATACTTCAAACTCAAAAAGAAAAACCCAAAGGTAGGATATAGGTAAAAAATAAATGTACTACTAAATTAAAAATTCACCTGTTTTTCAATTAAACAACAATTACTAAGACAACTAATAAATTATGATTCGCTTTCAACAGTGTAAAATTTACGCCCAAAACTAAATATTTGCTTTGTTCCCTTAAATTATCTCCGTGGCGTTTTAAGTACTTCCCTTTTAGAAGGATTTTTTCTACTTGGACATGACTGACAACCAATGCACTTTTTTTTTCATTTTACCTAGAACTAACTAGGATCAAAGACTACGCCGCTATATCTATTTTTTTACATTCTTGGTTACAACCAAGAAGCTGTTACAAATGGTACTCTGCTGTGCAGTGATATTCAAAAAATATCTAGACTTACCAAACGCTAATAATGAAACGACAAAGTGTTCCAAAAGTTCTGACCATCATAAGTTTTCACCATACGTAACAATAACTTTGGAAATAATAAATATGTCAGTAATTTCCATAATGTTATTATTATTTTTTTGTGGTGGTAACTCCAGTTCCGAATTCCATTCCATTTTCGTTTGGTAAAGAATTTCCATAATTTATTTTCATCGTTTTTGGGTGCGTAATCCCCTTTAATTGTGAACATATACGTTTTAATCTAAGCATTTATCGTTTTTTGAATAAAGAATAGTACTCAACACTTGAGAACCAGCGTATACTCACAAAAACTCATCTTTCGAGACTGCTTTGAAATAAGTATCGATTTGTATTTTTGGTGTGATGAGATGACAAAACCATGTCAAGTGTGTTTTAACAAATAATCGACTAGGGAAAATCACATTAGTTACGAAAAAACTTGGAGAAACCGGAATGAATCTCGATAATTCATCGAGAGAGAACTCTGAAGCTTTGGATTCAATAGGTACTGTCAGCCCGAGAGAGAAGTATCACAGCATGAGAGAGAAGAAGTTGTCGACAGCGTCTCTCACTACTGCTGAAGGGGCTCGTCCTAAAGTCGTCACTGTAAAACATCCAGAATCCAATAAACCGAAGCCGACTGCAAAGAAAAACAAACCGATACAAGCCGATTTAGACGTCATCAAAGAATTTATAAGATGCCGGGAAGATGGAGTCAAGAGGTTGGACCTCAGCAAATCGTCCATTACCTCACTTCCACCAAATGTTAGGGATTTAACACACTTAGTGGAATTTTATCTTTATGGTAACAAATTGGTAGCATTGCCTCCAGAATTCGGTTGCCTGACCAATCTTCAGACTCTGGCACTAAATGAGAACTCTCTGACAAGTTTACCAGACTCCTTGGCCAACCTGAGGTGCTTGAAAGTTCTAGACCTAAGACACAACAAGCTCAGTGACATACCAGAAGTAGTATACAAATTGACATCCCTCACTACATTATTCTTGAGGTTCAATAGGATTAGGGTAGTGGGAGATGGTATAGCCAATCTTACTAATTTAACCATGTTGAGTCTGAGAGAGAATAAAATCAAGGAATTGTCATCTGGAATTGGGAAGTTGGTAAACTTGGTGACATTTGATGTTTCACACAATCATTTAGAGCATCTGCCACAGGAAATAGGCAACTGTGTTAATTTGTCCACATTAGATCTACAACATAATGACTTGCTGGATATACCAGAGACAATTGGCAATCTCCAAGCTTTGACTAGGTTGGGACTAAGGTACAACAGACTCACTGCAATACCTTCAAGTCTAAGCAACTGTAAGCACATGGATGAATTCAATGTTGAAGGAAACTCCATATCTCAGCTTCCTGATGGTCTTCTCGCCAGCCTCAATGAGCTAACAAGTATTACACTGTCACGCAATTCCTTCATGAGCTACCCATCAGGGGGTCCTGCTCAATTCACCAATGTTTTCTCAATTAATCTTGAACATAACCAGATTGATAAAATACCTTATGGCATATTCTCAAGGGCCAAAAATCTCACAAAATTGAACATGAAGGAGAACTTACTTACATCACTCCCACTGGATATTGGGACTTGGATAAATATGGTGGAGTTAAATTTGGGAACTAACCAATTGACAAAGTTGCCTGATGACATACAATGCTTGCAAAATCTTGAAGTTCTCATACTATCTAATAATCTCTTGAAGAGGGTTCCACCGAATATTGGCAGTTTAAGGAAATTGAGGGTATTAGACTTGGAAGAGAATAAGCTTGAAGTTTTACCCAATGAAATAGGCTTCCTACATGATCTGCAGAAATTAATAGTGCAATCAAATCAACTGGCTACTCTACCAAGGTCAATTGGACATTTGACTAATCTCACATTCCTGAGTGTGGGGCGAGAATAATTTGCAATACCTCCCAGAAGAAATAGGTACACTGGAGAATTTGGAGTCTCTATATTTAAATGATAATCCCAACTTATGCAACCTGCCTTTTGAGCTGGCTCTGTGTGTTAGTTTGCAGATAATGAGCATTGAAAATTGTCCTCTGACTGCTATTCCACCAGAAGTGGTTTCTTCGGGCCCTTCATTAGTAATCCAATATTTAAAATCTCAAGGCCCATACAGAGCTATGTGATATCAGGAAGAAGACTATCAAGCAGGCAGTGATGGCACTTAAACATAAATGCTTTTTAGAGCAAAGCCTTGTTATGAAGCGTGTACTCAGAAGAATTCTGTTTTGAAATAATCATTATTATATCCATTTAATTGCTGTAACTCATGTATGATGTATTTTCCTGTGAATTGTAATTAGGTATCTATAAATATTTTATATGACGTATCAAATTGTTTCACAATCAGCAAGTTTATTTGTGGCCTGTTTACTAGATAGGTATTTAAATCTTACAATTCTCTTGGATGTTTTTTATTAATTAGATGTAAAATGGGTCTTAGAGAAGTGAGGGACTTTGAATGTTTGAGAACACAGCAAGTCTTCACTAGGACCCTAAGTATTTTATTTTATCTGAAATATCTTATTGTATGAAAAAATATATAAAAACCCAAAAATATATCTGTTAGTGTTAGCAGATAGATAGTAATTGTATAATGCTGTATATAATGTACATGCACAATAACTTTATTATGCCTAAGTTAGTAATTTTAAACCTGTGTTAAAATTGCATGAAATATAATATTATCAAGCAAATAGGGGCAACAAAATGATTTGTTTAGAAACTGATTAATTTTAATACTAGTTTCTTATATTTTAACATTGTTTATAATGTTTTAATCTTTTATTCAGAAAGCTCAAAGCTGACTGATATAATAATTATGACTATTAAGTGACTATGTTGTGTAAAACCATTATAGGCTTAAGTGTATATTGAAAATTTTTAAAAGTTGGATACAATGTTGAAAATTTTGATTATGTTGACTTTGAGAATAAATAGCAAGAAATTGAGTTCTCTTTAAATTGCCATTTCACCACATAGGATATATTAATAATCGTATGTTAATTTTAATTGTAATGATCTTGAAATCTGAATTGTTATTACATCTATTAAGATTCTGTTTATTTATGTCAGTGATTTTAAGACCCAAAAATATTATTTTTTTACTTGATTTGCCATCATAAAGTAACTCATCTGAAAATTGTAGATGTAATAGGAATAAAATAACACTCAGTATTTTACATTATATATCTTAGTCAGGAGATTAGCAAGTCGCAAATTTTAAGTAAAACTATTATAATTGGTCATAAAATGTTAAGTAAAATTTGTTCACAGCAGAACATAATTATTCTGTTGTATGTGTTCATTTTCCTATTGATTTGCATTTATAAATGGTTACTGTAGGTTTGTTTGTCAGTAAAATTATGTTTATAGTTGTTAATGTAGTTTAAGGACTTGAAAATTAGATTCCAATTTTGACCTTTAGTTACATTATAATTCTACAGAACAAATGTGCCCACATGTAAACTAATATAAATAGTGGATATTGTACTTTACTTATGCATAATTTTACATTTATCTTTGCATTTTGTAACTGACAAATCCTTGCCCTTATTCTCATAATGTATGCAATTCCAATGAATGTTTGCTTGAAAGAAAATCCAATAGCAAATATACAGTAGAGATTTTATTAAAGGCTTTTATGTGAAATTTATATGAAAATATTTAATCTGCATTCAGTCCACGGTTAGAAGTGCTCAACTTTATGTTTAGCTCTATGAAGTCCTAAGAACACAGGACAATGTAACAATCTTACTGCAATAAGTTTTGAATAAAAAATCTTTTGTACCTGGATACAATTAATCTGTTTAAGTGATTTAAGTAGTTTTACAATGTTATATTTTTCATTTCATGCACTTGAACATAACTGCATTTAATGGTTTTAAAAATTGCTGTTAATAATTTACAGTACGACATTGTTTTCTAGTCACAATGACTATCTCAAAGTTGAGATATAGATTAAATCAATTATCATGACATACCGATTCCTTAACCCAATTGTTTACTAACTTTGTATCTTTTGCAGTTAATTGGAGCTGTTATAATGTGCTCAGGTTAAACCTATGTTAATTTAATGTTGATCCGTGTGTAGGTATTATAAATGTTTCAATGACATGTAAACGTGTTATATTATATGAATCAATTATATAATATCAATGCCTTTTATTTAAACCCCATTCTTATGCTAAGGTGTTAATGAAACAAAATGATTATAGTTCAATAATTTATGAAGTGCAGTAATACACGATTCTTAAATTGCGCATTTAGCTCTTATATAAATAGTTATATACATGAATTAATTTCAAAGCTTTACATAAAAATCAAAGCAGTCTAAGAAATAATAGATTTCAGTACATTTCTAATATCCGTCTGCCGTAACAAGTACATTTATATTAGCAATAAACTTAGTAAATATAATTTTTCTTGTAAACAATCGATATCGTCGGATCAAGAAAGAATCTTATGACACTATGTAATGAATATAATAAAACAGTATAGTAGCTCTGTATTAGGTAAGTAGCTGAAAAGATATTGATTTTAGCTTTGCAATAACTAGTAGCAAAACTATAAAACTTGAAGTATGATAAAATAAAAATATTGGAAGTTCTCACAGAAATGTTACATTATGCCAAAGGAATACTTTTGCGATGATACAACAATAATATAATTAGGGAAGGTATCTGCTCATTACGTAAACGTTATATGTGGCAAAGTTTATTTAAACATAAAAAATCTTCTCCCCATTACATTGAAACAAAATCTTAATTCTTTGAAAACTTACTTTTCATTAAACAAAACTTCGTAGAGCAGGAAATCATTTATCAATGTTTATGTAAATTACCTGTATCAGGTAAGGAAAAGGTGAAATACGCGTATCTTTGGTTAAATGCAAATGGTGTAAGCTGTTTAGGTATATAAAATAATAAGACTGATATGATATGAGCGATAAAATAACGGGTTAGCTCACATCGGGCCCACCTTAAATTTGACGTCGCCTTTACACGATACACGCAATTTTTTATGCATGAAGGTAGCATTTGTAAACGTTGAGAACTCTATGCTTGTCTTTGTGATATAAACGCGAGTAATGCATTAATTTTGAGTATTGAATATACTTCTCCATGTTTCTTTTATCAGGGGACTAGATCAAAAACTTTAATGATATGTAGTGATGAGAAGAGGTGGCACACTGTACATATTGTAATGTCAAAATGAGGGCATAACCCAATAACGTGAGGTTCGTTTGTTAGTTTACTAGTTGGACAATAAACAAAGAGTCGAAATATATAAAATAGTGTTCCAGGTCCCAATTCTAAATTCGAACCATAATTAAATAATGCTTCATCTAAATAAAGTAATCAATTGAACTTGATTATAAAATATCAGGTATATAAAACATTTTTGTGTTCTGGCCCATACTACGAGCGCTCTAGCTTACACTTCGTACTATTTCTGTGTCGAAAACAACGATCAAAAGTTGTGCTTATCTTTCATTACAGTTAGTTTTAAATGCTTCATACTTATTCTAAGATTGTCACAATACAAAAATATCTCGCCCTAATGAATTATTATAAACACACGACTTAATCACATGCTAACCAAATAAGTCAATATTAGTAAATGAACATAAAGTTAAATCATTTATGCTAACAATTTACTTCATTGTATAAAGCTTACAGTCATTCGAGCTGCCAATGCTAATTTTACAATGATTTTACATTACATTCGGTTAAAATACATCAATTATTGCCATTATGAATTGTCAGCTTAAATATAAACAATCTCCAGCGCCTATTAGTACATTAATTTGATAATCCAAAACGGATAAAGCGCATCTATTCACTTCAATAGCGCGATTTCTATTCTCCAAAATAAAATACCAGTTATAAACATTATATCCCAGTCACTTGTAAATGCTCATCGCTTGCAAATAATTCGAGATTAAAGAGTATGTCATTATACACTAGCTCCTACTTCAGTCCTTACTCAAATTACATAAGAATTCATTTGAAAACATTGAATATTGAGGTTCAGTTGCATATATAAAAATAACATTACAGTCATTTTGCATAACAGTAACAATTTGTTTCTAACCATTCAAGTGTTTTATACAACAAAACTAAATATAATGAGACTTACATCTATTCATAAAATCTTTGGCATTTTCACATGCTTAAATATAAGCAGAATACAACTAAAAATATTTGTATGATGCTCCAGATGGTCACTAATAATCGTTTGAGTCAGATTGTAATGATCAGTAACATATGGCACAAATTAGAATGTTATAAACAAATTTAAAAATTGAGGCAATGAAGCTATTGAGAAAATGCAAACTGTACAAAATGCACTGGTATAGAAACACATTATTACTGTTGTTAAGACATTCCTGCCTGTATAAACGTTAATTTGTCATGGAGTTTGTCACAATTACATAATTAAACACTTCCTCTGGTGTCTCTTCTGTGGCTCTGGTCGTAAAACCGCGCGAACGGCTTCGTCAAATACCTGGAAATTACACATAATGTTAATATAAAACATCGAAAAACATAAAACAATAACACAAGACAGAAATAATGTAGTTCTATGACTCCCACCTAGTAAACTTTTGTAGATTACAAATGATTATAGTTTATATATTGGGCGATATTATTTTACTTGAACTATTGCATCCAGTTCCACAAGACTGCATATGATAACAGCAGAGTATAGCAACATTCAATGCTGGTCTTGGCTTTAACAAAATGTTTACCTGCTTTAGACCGCGCTGAGTCAGAGCGGAGCACTCCATATATTTGACAGCTCTGATTTTATTGGCCAGCTTCTGGCCCTGTTCTCTCTTCAATGGAGACATGCCTTGTTCAGAGAGCAGACTTAGTGTTTCACGGTCATCTCTCAAGTCAATCTTTGTACCTAGAAAAATGTATTGCAAATGTAATAAAACTTTTTTTATATTTTTAAACAATGCTTACTAAATACAAAATATAGCATGTATTTTTTTTATGTGTTATTAACTGTTGAGATATGGCATTAACATTATCTTCAAATACATTCATTCAATGCAAATTCTTATATCATGTAAAATATCTCGAATTTTTCATTTTGTAGAGCTGTAATTATGCATCAGAACCAGAAACATTGATACAATATAAATAAATATCAAGAAATTGAAGAAAAAAATATATAAAAATCTCAACTCACCAACCAATATGATAGGTGCATCAGGGCAGTGATGTTTGATTTCAGGATACCACTTAGAAGTCACATTTTCGTATGATGATGGGCTGAAATGTAGCAATTGATCAATTATGATGTATTTGTCACAACAATTAAGCAAATGACTACAACCAATTAAATAATACACAATTAATAAATAAGCTCAATTAACAACAATTCCATGAGTCATAATCCACAATAAACTATAAAAAAATCATATTTCTAACTATATTGCTAATAGTTAGAGGGAATTATTGAGTGCATTAATGATTTAGAAGGTGAGTCAATAACCTGAATCAGTAAGTTGAATTAACAAAGTATGATAAATTATGGATTTACTAATAGAATGGAATTTTGCTTTGAAAATATATATTTTGCCTACTTTAGAAATAATCTATGTGCCATGCCTTCCAATGGTTAAACATATTGTTCCAAAATATTACTATGCCTGGAAAAAATGACTGATAAAAGACAAAATGCGGAAACATATTTTCAATGTCTCTAATATGCCCTGGAGCAGTAATATTTTCAAAAAGATTATCAGATACAAAGATGAAATATTGTTTTTTATTTTCCCTGCAGCTTGCCCCGCGTCTACTAGTTTTTACAGGGGTAAATATTTTACCAAGGAAAAAAGTACCCTGTGGCACTCAGTTGTAATGCAGCTTCCCATTAGTGAAAAAATTCAAAATTGGTTAAGTACTTCCTGAGATTAGCAAATATAAACAAACTATTCAGCTTTATATGTTAGTAAAATAGAAGTATAGACTGAAATAAACTCTGAAATTATTGTATCAATTCAGGAATTTCACTAATTCATGATTGCTATGGGCTATATTTTTTTCCTGAGAATGGACATTACAATGAGCAGTGTTGTCAATAAATGATACTATGTAATAAAATAAATGTAACATTAGAAAGATTTTTGTATCTCCAATTAGCTTCAACAAATATCTTATTGGGATTGATTGCATTTTGCATGCAATAAGCTATTATAGAATAATTGTCTCTTCAAATGATATTTTAAATATGACATTCAAATATAAGAAAGCTTTCAGGATTAATAAAATAAATTAATAATGTTGCCTTATTGTGCATATGATTTACACTATTTCTTAGACGAGAGATGTCTTTTGTTTTATTGAGAGTGTGGCAATGTTACCACACTGCACCTGATAGGAAGCCGTAAGAAAGGCCCAAAAACATGTTGACAGGCCAAGAGATGAAGACTCCCAAATGGTCAGCCCAGTTATGCTGGCCTGCTTAATTGCTTCTTTACCCTCCAGTTAAAACACCCAATGTTGTAGGAAATTATGTTTAAAAATACTATATAAAGGCACCAAATCACAACTAAATTCCGTCTACAACATTCTTGTTGATTGTTCCTATTACTACTAGCCCAAAGCACATGAATCTTTCACAGATTTCAAATAAATAGGTTATACTACACCAACAAGTAATTTCTTTTATAAAAATGATATACTTATATAAATAACAAGAAGCTATCTTCTGGTCTATCTAAGGTCTGATATCAAAAAGTACATAATTATATCAGATTTGTCTAGTAAGATTTTGTTGTTACAAAATAATGAATATCTTTAACATCATGAAATCCATCTTACACAATTTGCTACACTTTAAAACCTATTAACACTGTGTGTGTACCTTAATTTATTAAGCTGTGAGTAACAGTGTAAATTACCCATTTATTTTCTTTGGTATAATATTTTTACATTTCAATATAATGCATAACTGTTTCTATTATCACTACTATATAAAAAATACACAAATATAATCATGCATAACATAAACTCACCTTGTTACACTGAAGCATATAAGAAACACGTCTGTCTGAGGATAACTTAGCGGTCTTAATCTGTCATAATCTTCTTGTCCGGCCGTATCCCACAATCCCAAAGACACAGCAACACCATCCACCACCATGGGTGCAGAGTAATTGTCGAAACTGAAAGAATCACATCCATAACGTCAGAGGACCTTATTTATATACACTTATGGATAATATAGATCAAACACAAATATATTAGAGCTATAATATTACTTTCATAAATAAATTTAAATGTTCCCTATTTATATTTTACTGTTTACGTATCATAGTACGAATCCTTTTTAAGATAAAAATATTCGATACACGTCCAAAAGCAAACAATGAAGGCTTAACTTACACTGTAGGCACATATTCGCCAGGAAAACTGTCTGTAGTGTATGATATCAACATACAAGTTTTTCCCACGGTACCGTCGCCGACAACAACGCACTTGATAGGCCTTCCTGAAGACATCTATAGAAAAAAATATTGATAAATAAAGACAAACTTATGACTCATTTATGGACTAGAACGTATGGTAAATACAATGTGTTAACGTCACCTTTTAAACTTTAGTCTTGCTGCCTGATTAGATATTCACAATTTAATATTTATAAACAACTATTTCTACAGCAAATACCCTAAAAAAGTAGCACTTTTTATTAGATTATACAAGAAATAAGACTGGAATCCAAAATGCATTGAAAGATGGAAGAATTTTTTTAATGAAAGTCGTAAACAGACTAAAAATTTCCATTCAAGGACGCGTCCAGCTGCGTTCTGTCTTAAAAATATAGAATCAAGATAAAAAGTTTAATTATCATGTGTCCAAGAGCGAACCGTACATGACAGTCTGAAATTATCTTTATTTGTTTCACTATGTTTTATAGGTCTTATAGCTTTAGGTTAAAATGGATATTATGTCGAAATATTGAATGTCAACACTATTTAACTAGGGATGTAACATTATCGATTTGTTATATATTATGTCATCGTCGTGGTAAATATCTAAAATTAAACTGATTGAATTTTGGGTTAGGAGAGAAAGGAATGGGAAGGAAGTGTCTTCCAACCAAATCTTACCGCCAGAGATGGCACCGACGTTTTGGGGTAGTCATGGTATTTAACCTGAACTCGATTTTGTCATCAAAGGAATTTAGGGATGAATAATATATACTTGTATCTACTGTCATTCAACTCGGTTCTGTCAACTCCTCGAGGCAATTCTCGTTATTTTTTTATATGTTTGAATGATGAGACCGTTCATAAACAGTAGAAAGACCATCCAATAATTTGAATTACAAAGTATCGTTTGGTAGTTACACTGGCTACAATGTTCTTCAAACCCAACAGTGACTACACACTGCTGCTTACTGCCAGAAATGGACATTGCGGTGATACCTATCCATACGAACTCTCACATATGAGAGACCTACCATCTGGCTTGTGCGCTCGGTCTCCACACTAAATGGACCCCATGCACGGAGAGACATTTGTCGCGGCCCTAAGCACACAGTTAAGTATGTTTACCTCATGCTTGCCAATTGACACCGAGGCCTATAAGGGCTCGCGAACATTTCCTGGCCTTTTCCCCTCCTACCATGCTAAGAGGTTTCCTTATCCTTCCTCCACATTTCCTTCTCAGCTATCTGCTCCCAACTTTGCTCTAGGGCCCTGCAGTGGCTAAGCCGGGGGATTCCAATATCCCATTCGCAGGTTTGCCCCGGTATCGACTGCGGAGCTCGATACACAAACTCGGTTCAGTCATCGAAAATGTTTTTTGGTAAAATTCCCAAATGTGGTTCGTTTAATTAAAGATCCAATCCAATCGAAGTGATGTAACGTACATTCCCATACTCCATTATCGATATCCACAGCCATTAGAACATAATAATATTATTTAGGTCTTATCTACTTTTATAACAACCCTATAAGTGATTTACAAAGTTCATTGATCAAGACTGATACTTGCCAACCTCGCTAATTATATACAAGAACTGAATAATTATACTGCTGACTTGAAAAATGTTAAATACATTTTAAAAAAATATTTTAACTTGAAAACAACTAAATTTATCTTATACTTATTAATTTAAATAATTACAATATTTTCTTGATTTGAATTCGTTATTTAAACTTATGAAAGTATTGTTTTTTATAATTGCGTAGTTTTACGTATTAAATATACTGGTAGCACCGTCATTGATTCATTCGTTTTTCATGTCTGTCATTTTAGTTCATTAACACAAGTTTATCTGAGGAGATTTCGTTAATTTTTTTTTATGCTTTGCAAATTGTATTTTCTTGTTTTTATTTTTTCTACTCTTCATGCTTTTCTTCATCTGAGCGTTATATGATACAACAAACATTTTAAATTTAATCAGTTTTATCATCAGACAGAAAGGTAATGTACAGTGTTTTGTACTTATCAGGATTTAAATGTTATAGTGTGCTGCAGCTTTAACTTTGTGTGCAGATGAGTGAGTCATGTGTGGAGACTCCGGAGGCGCCGGCTTGGTTATCAAAGCTAGAAAGTCAACGGGAGAAATTAAGTAAAGCGCGGCTTGGACATGATAGTGGCGCCGGTGCTCCCTGCAATTCATGCGGTATGTACTTTTTATGCCTTGACACACTATCATTGTTTATTGTTTAGTTTACTAAAGAGGTATAATTAAACTAGACTGCATTTAGAAGTCAATAAGTTTAGGAGTTTGTAAATGTTAAGATAATGTTTCTGGTATTGATTTATGTAAATAAGGTTTTAACGTAAATAAATTAGCAGTTTTTATTTTCAATCTTACGTATGTTAAAACGCGTACTTAATTTGCTCAATAAATTTCCAAATAATTGTCACATAATATAATGGAACTCCAAATCAGGATGTGATACTATTCTGATGCCAGGAACAGAGATAATATAGCATGAGTTTGATAGTAACATTATCATTCAATATAATATACCAACATATTTGTGATACTGGATCTACATTTTGCGGTGCATGTTGCAATTAATAATGTAATTAATGTGTATTAAGAGGTAAATGGGGTGTTATCATAATATCTTGATAAGTGTTTTGTAATTAATACAAGATTTCACTTTGATAAATATGAATTACAAACTTATTCACATTACTACCCTAGTAATTTTTCATTATCATTTGTACAATATCTTTACAGGTAATTGAAACCTAATACAATATTTTTGCTATTAACTATACTAACTATTAAAAAACACACTAATTAATACTATAATTTTTAAACATATAATATCAAATATATATATTTTTGTATACACTTAACATTTCTAAACTGTGAAATATGTAACATCTGATATATTTATCCTGCATAACAACCATAACATGCTACATCTTATATTAACTATATCATTCATGTAGTATGTAATTACTAGATTTCGTCATATCTAACTGTGACACAAGCATTGTAATGCCACTCTTTACTTTGGCCTTCAAAGTTCTGGATAGTTTTATTTATTGTTTATGGGTTGTAACTAGAGAGCTGCTCAGCAGCAATATAAAGAAATGTAATACTGGATTAATAATGTCTATTAAAAATATGTAGATGTTAAGAACTTTAACATGTGGCTTAAACAACACTTACATGTGTGAGTAACTTGCCCATTTTATTTATTACATATATTATATATGTAAGTAATATAAACCTTAACAATAAATATTAAATTCTTGGAAATATTATATTGCCTTGCTATTTATTACACAAAGCTTCATCAGGAAATACCTAAGTAAATATTGATAATGCTGATTTGTCAAATATCAAATAATACTTAGTATTGTAAGTTATCACTAAAGCTGATGACTCAGCAATGATTGTTTGTTACAGGCCCCACATGCCCCGGCTTGGATCTGCATTTTTGGCGCAAAGTGTGTAGATCATGCCACTGCAGCAAAGATGTCCATGATGTCCAAGATGATGATTTATCTGGATGGGCCCAGTTTGAGCTTCTGGGCACCGCAAGACCTAAAAAGGCTTCTAGTAAGTAGACAATAGGCGCTAGTATTACATACCATAGATAATTGTATCATATGTTCAAGGGATAGGGTATATAATAATTTGAAAAAATAATTTTCATCTTCCATATCCTAAATCCTGCTTAAATGTGAGGTTTGTGCTACACACTTCTCTGAGCATATTAATTTTAATAAACAAAGAGCCAAAGTTGTAATTATTATATATGTGTATGTTAATACACCAAAGTATATAATAATGTTTGCTATATGATAAATATTTTGCTGCTTAATTTCTACTCTATAAGTCGCGGCATTAAGGGTTGTGTGGTGAACTACGTAACTCTCGAGGGCTTTGCGTAAATATTTTTTGTTCTGCACTGGTCTCGGGCCATATTTTTTTGCTTTAGCGTGGGTAAAGCCGCTACTGACTACAGTACATAGAATACATTAGTCACATTTATATAAGCATCAAGTAAGGTAGGAATTCATTTGGTTTGTCCTTAATCTCACATTGGCGTCATTGGTTATCATCCACTTAAGACATAACGCATCCTTAATTAATAGCCAGATGTAACTTGTGATTACAGTAATCTTATATGGAATGAGATATTTATTGTTTTAAAGTGGTTTATTATGTGTAGGAAGGATATGCTTAGAGTGACGAATCTAATTTATTATTCATATAGCATGGCTGATATGATGGGAGATAAAACATCTCATAGTGGAAAATGTTTATGATACTTAAATAGTACACCCTTACGAAAACAGGCATAATGATGATGTTTTCTTGGGATATTTGACTGGCAATAAAAGAACTGTCTTCATTTGTTTGATTATAATAAATATATCGATTATAATTGGATAGATTAATTGGTGACTAAATAATAATATCAAATTGCAGGAGTTTCATAAAAAAATACTATTAAACTCCATTATTATGATTTTCCAGTGCCCCTCATCAAAATCCGTGGTGTTACCGACAAGCCCGTAGAACTCGACTGGGTACCACCCAATGCTTCCACAGAGTTGGTAAGTAAGGAATTAAATAATATTATCACCTTGTTTTTCAATGTTATCAGCACTCCTAACATGTCAATATCACAGCTCAGATAAAGATTGATAATATTATTATAATATGGGATATAGTTTTAGATCATCTGTTTATTTTTAATTAAACTGCACTACTTTTATAACGTCCTGTAGATAGAAAAAGCCGATTTAATATAGTAGTTTTGATAATACTATGATAAGGAATATAAAAATATATTAATATAAACTGTATGGATAATACTTGTTTTACAGGTGTCAATTGCATTATTAACATAGTCTCAGAATTTGTCAAAAATAATACATTAACATATCCCAATAATCTGGGAATGTGGGATTTTTTTAAGGCATGATAATCCAGAAAAATCAAATTTAAATACTATAGTATACTTAATGTACTGCTCTTTGACCATGTCTGGCAAGATATTAATCAGTGACTCTGTTCCAAGGTGTCGGAGTACATGTCATGTCTGGGGTCGTTGGCGCCGGTGTCTGGCTCCGAGGCGGCGAAGCGACGCCGCGCTCAACTCCGCACGCAGCTGCCGCCGCACGACGTCGCCACTGCTGCAAGACACCATGCCACCGACCAAGAGAAGAGCGAACACACTGTACGCACAGTTGTTGAGTTGTTTATGAGTCTAATGATTAGTACTCCAGTCGATTCACGTTGATAACATTCAGATCTTTTTCTGTGTTAGTTCATGAGCTTTTGCTTGTCAAAAGTAAAAATAAATCAATTAAACTTAACAGGGTTGATGGTTAGATTTTTTTATTTTTTTAGTTTAACAGTGATTTCGTTTATTATAGTATATATCCATTTATGAATGTTACCCAGAGAAATATTAAATGAGCATGAAATGTTAACTTGTTTGTTTGCAGGAATACATCGCGCGCATCAAAGATCACGTAGTGGGCATGGGTAATGTCGTCCGAGTTGGACCTCTCCAGAACGGAGATGTGTTTACTGTTGAAAACAGCAAGTCACATTCCGTTCCGAAATCATATGCGTTACCGCTGAAGATTTCGAACATTTCCAGGGGCGTAAAGTACAATATAGTACCTAAAAATGCATCTGATAAGAAATTGGTGCTAGATTCCCAGGGCAATGTTGTAAGCAGTGCTGCGAACCTACCAGATTACAAGTCTAGTCCCATCCTCAGTCGACTGGTGAAAGACAAACTTTACGTCATGCGTATAGAATCTGACAGAATCAAGAGTGCAGTTGAACATGGGCCAGTGTATGATAAACTGTTTAAAAACCTTAATGATTTGAATGTACCAGTAGCTAATGATGTTTACCTTCAACCAATTAAACTCTTCCGTGACGAGTACAACACTAATCCACAGTTTAGAGAGGAGACTAATGAGTTCTGTAAGGCTTTGGGAGCCCAAATCATGCCTGATTTATGGTCAACGACCAACAATAATGTCATGGGTAATGCAAAGGTTATGGACAGCAGAATTCAAAAGGGCACTATATTCGCACCTAACGGTGAAATTTGGAGCTGGAAGCACGAGCCAACTACTCCAGAACATAGTGGCACAATTTGTTCTACCAAGATTAATCCCTCAGTATTCAACAAGTACGAAGCCAATTAACCAAGTGGAGCCTCAGCAGACCGCGCCTTTGAGAGAATATCTGCGCAGTCATTCCGAAGACGATCTTCCGCCGCCACCATTGCCGAACTACAGTACGTACCCTGGTGCAGTGCCTCCAAGTAACAATGATTGGAACAATCAATCCAATGACGATGTTCAGCCACCTGATAACGCTGGTTATCAAGTAGAACATCAAGCAGTCACCTATGACGATCAAGTGTCCCCTCTAATTGATCAACTTACTGATTTCTCGCTAAGTCTAGCAGAGATGGAATTCAACAGAAAACTTTATAATGAGGGTGTGCCTTGCCAACGCTGTAAGAAATCGATGTTTGCCGGCGAAGTTGCCGTGAAAGCCGATAGGGCTGGACAAGAAGCCATCTGGCATCCTCAATGTTTCACATGCAGCAAGTGTGGAGAACTTTTGGCTGACTTGGTTTACTTCTATCATAAAGGTGAGATCTACTGCGCGAGAGATTTGGCTAACGTACTGGAAATACCACGTTGCGCTGGTTGCGACGAGTTGATATTCACACGCCCTTATACGGCCGCGGAAGGCAGGGCTTTTCATGTGCAGCATTTTTGCTGTTATCATTGCGATGCGCCTCTCGGAGGCAAGAAATACGTGCCTGATGATAAGACTGGTCTTCCCGTTTGCTTGTCTTGCTATGATCAGTTTTACGCGGAGAGATGTCGGGCGTGCGGCGGTGTGATTGGCCCGGAGCAGCAGGGTGTCTCATGGGGCAATATGCATTGGCATGCTGATTGCTTCATTTGCTCCGGCCGAATGTGTGGTAAAAGTTTGCTAAGCGGCCGCTTTGTCGTTAAACAAGAAATGCCATTTTGCAGCGTTCCATGTGTTCAGAGTAGAATCAAATGAAGTATGCAACTATGATTATTGTCACATAATTTATACAGTTTTTCTTCAGCTATTGAAATATGAATTTATATTTGATATTTTATATTTCTACTTTAAATGGTAAGGCTTTATAGTATTTACATATTACAGTTTATTATGAAAATGAATTATGATATTAGTGTTGACGATATAAACTGATTGACTATGGGACCATTTGAATGATAAAATATATTTTATAAGAAAGCTATTTTTTATAAGAAAATATTCTATAGTTTAAGAATTATAGAGTAAAAAATGTATTGCATAAATATGACAATTCCTATGAGCCATTATTTGATTCATATAATAAGTGATAAGATGCGCTTTATACTATTTATAGGTGACAAGCATTTATAATAGTTATAAGATTATTTTTAGGACATTTATAAAAAAAAATTATCAAGATATGTGATATTGGGCAGTCTATAATTTGGAAACAATGATATTAATTTATTAATTATTCCCAAATGTTTCCTAGAGTTGGTCATGAAATTTAAGCTAAATCTTCAACATGCATAAAAAGTATGTAATATTGACTTATATTATACATGAGTATTATTGTCATTAATTATAAATATAAATAAATGAGGAATTTTATTGATAGGAATTTTCACTTTGTCTACATTCCTGGTAAGTGCCATTAAAAGTATTCTAAAATTATATTTTTGTATTTTATACATTAAATAAAATATATTGAAAAAAATCTTTGTTTTATTTTAAATCATTAGTCTTAGTAGAAATATGTATAGAAAATTACTTTTATTTGAGAAGGATCAAAGAAATGAAAAGAAACAATTTCTAAAAAGTGTTTATTTTTAAATGGATTAAGGTAGTGAAAATCTAGTACAAGATTCCGTGTCACTAATGTTACCATTCATAGGTGCTGGATATAAAAGAAACTGAATTAAAAAAAAACATTAACTATGTATTCAACTGCTAATAAAATCTTGACTTGAAATTTTCTTTTAATTGCTGTGTGTAATGGAGGAGATAAATTGTATGACAATAATTGTATTAGGAGTGTGCATGGGCATACCCAGTTTTTTTAAGTATTAACTTTTGATCCAATCCTATTTATTCAACATACTTATATACAAATGAATGTTTCTATTGCACTTTGTTGAATCCAGGGGGAGCAAGTACTTTTGCAATGCACTTTTCCCATACACAAGTACAGTCATGGTGATAATATGTAACCTTACATTTTTACATGTGATGAGGTACACTTTCATCTTCACATTTGTTTTTGTGTGTCACATTGTAGGCCAATATATTAGCTTAAGTATCCAGGAATACAATAGTATTTAATTAAATTGATTTTTAACAATAAAAGTAACATAATTGTGTACTTATTGTAATCTTTTATGTTTACAAAAGATGTAGAGTCCTTTCAGAGTCTACTCTTGCTTAGTAATTTTTAAAGTATTAACAGGTTAAAAAGTTATATTTGTGGGAAACCTACTAGAACTTTACTAATAATTGCTTATTATAAATATGTATTTCTATTTTCTATCCACATCCTTTAGTAAACACACATACTAAGATACTAATTTATTTATTTAATGAATAATATCTGAAGTTTCCAAACACTAAAGAAAACAAAATATAGTTACTATACTTTATAATTAGGAAAATATTACACACATAATATGTTAATTTAAGGCGTTATAGCATTAGGTTTACATTTTAGCAATAAATCATGATGTTTAATTTCAAGCTTTTAACTTCAGTTTCCCAAGATCATTCCTGAGCTTGTTGAGGTTCTCCTGCAGCGCCTCTTGTTTGTTCTCTAACGCGGATATGTGATCATCTGTTCTTTTGATCTCTTTACTGATGTATTCCATACGCTTGCTGACATTGGTCCGCGCTTCATCTAAATCTTGTTTTACTAAAACTGGCCCGA
The DNA here is from genome assembly GCF_014839805.1 of Manduca sexta. Classification (NCBI taxonomy): domain Eukaryota; kingdom Metazoa; phylum Arthropoda; class Insecta; order Lepidoptera; family Sphingidae; genus Manduca; species Manduca sexta. The sequence continues at coordinate 23,579 of NW_023595435.1, read as the reverse complement.
TCAGTTTGTATACTTCAGAATCTTTCTTTAATAGCGCTAATTCTTCCTTTACAGCTTTGTTTTCATTTAACTGGCTGTCTAATTGCTGCTTCAGACCTATCGCCTTTTTAATATCTTTTTGCACACCATTGTACAATTCGAGTTCTTTTTGAAATTTCTTTTGGATTTCGTCAGTCATTTTCATGGAAATAAAATTGATTTCCCGTTAAATGCTAAAATTAGTATCAGATGCTTCGATAAACCACTATAGTAACCTTTTATATGAAAATCAGTTTGAGGTTATGTTATTGACAGATGTTTTTTAATTGATTCTTACTTTTGGATAAACAAGACACAAAGCCATGCAGCCTAATCGAAACCAGTTACCTACTATGTAAAGTTAGCTTTTATTTAAATTTATATTATGCATCAAGTAGAGACAGGTTAGGCCACAATCCTATGGTGAGAATTTTTCCGTGTAATGCAGCATGTGTCCTTTATTCACGAAACGGCAGGACTGTTCGTCAAACAAAAACTTCCGTCGCGCTATCCGGATAGCCTGATTTATGTATCACTTATCACAATTTTCATAACAATAGAATAATCGGGGAGCTTTTGGATGAATGCATTTATATTATGTATAGTTTTTATAATCTGAGGTCGCACCACACGCACTAGCATAGGAATGGCAACACTGGAAGTGGTCCGCGACACAGTCAATGACTTCATAAAAGTTTTTGAATATTATCATTTATCAAAGAGAATTATAATATGTATGGAAAATCATTTATCATTCAAGCAGCGATGGCCAGAGTATTATAATGTATAGGGAAGTGAAAGCTCTAGTGGGAGAGTTGCTCGGGGGAGCTTTTTAACTCTCTACCCCTTTTAACCAACATAGTCATACTGGTGGTTGATCTCTCATATGTGAGAGTCCGCCTTGCTAGGTCCCACCACGACGTCCATTTCCCATTTCTGTCGCCAAGCAGCAGTATATAGTCACTGTTGTGTTTCGGTTTAAAAAACTTTTGTAGCCAGTTTAACTACTGGACATAATAAGACTTAACATCCGATGTCTTATGATGCCGACCGCATTTAAATACCAAATAATACTTTGTAATTCAAGGTGTTGGTTGGTTTTTCTAGTGTTTATGAGCGATACCATCAACCAAAAAGCGAGCTTGTCTCTTCATTAAAAGCAATAAAAAACAACTTTATACTAATTCATTTTGAAGACAGTAGTTTTCCCTTTTTTTTTCAGTTCTAGTTAAGTATAAGGTTTATGAAGGCATGAAAAAATACCAATTATTATGTTTATTACATTTCTTTATTTACAAAGCCTAAGTTAATCGAATTTTCTTACAAACAATTTAGATAAATGCAAACACTATTAAAATCATGTTATTGTATATAGTATCATACAATTTTATTATTCAAGTACACTTATACTAATCGTTATAAATTACCTAGTATAGATTTTTTAAATGCTACGCGTTTTCACCGTATTCTAAAGTCCACGCGTAACCTGCTTTAGGGTCACCACTTGTTTCGGCCTCCTTACGAACTTGTTCAGTTTTTTTGAGAATATTCTTTATAGTTGCGTACAATTGTGGATTGTGTGGTTTACTGTTAATATCTTGCAGTTTCTCAGATCGCTTTTGGAATGAACCACGTTTACCGAATCTTTCCCGGACGAATTTTTCATACAAGTCATCATCATCTTCTTCTTCATCCTCATCTTCTTCAGAATCATCTTCTTTCTTGTAAGCCTGTTTCTCATTTCTGTCATCATAATATCCATAGTAAGCAGGCTCATCGTCGGTGTCGTCGTTATTACTTTCTTTTTGTTTTTGATTCTGATTATTATCATCGTCATTATAATAGTTATTATAGCCAGTTTGTTTTTTATTATTATTGTCTTGTTTTGATCCATATGTATATGTTGGTTCCTCACGTGCATAATCTAAAACATCGTCTGGTAGTTTTATTTCTGGTAACTTAACTGTCACATCTGCGAATTTTATCTTCAAGTTCTCATCAAAGTTCTCGTCTTTTGATTTGAATACGTCAAGTGTACCCTCGTCATTATTTGAATTTGAGTTTTTGTTTTCTATGACACTGGGTTTTACACTTTCGTTTTCTTCACTTTGTTTTTTGTTATCGTGTTTATAATCTGTAGGTATTCTTTCAAATTCTTGCTTCACATCTGGTTTATTTCCAATTATTTTACTACTCTCTTCATCATTATGATTATTATCGGGTATGTTAACTCCTAAAAGAGTTTCTAAGCTTTCATTTTCGTTGTCACTTTTTGAAGATCCTTCTGTATTTTTTTCACTTAATTCAATACTGTCCGCATCTCTATTTATTTCCACCACTGGTTTGACTTCTCCATCATTAATATTGACTGGTTCACTACTTTGGTCTTTTTCAATACTGCCAGAAGTTTCATCGCTTTCTATTGATGCTGTCTTTTCTTCATTGTAGGTCTTTAGATCCGCTGTAGGTTTTGTAGTTGTTTGTAATACTATTGGTTCGCTACTTATATTTTGATGGGTATCTTTGGCAGGTTCTACCTCTCCTTTTGCATTAACTTGTATTCTTTCATAGCTAAAATCTTCTAGACCTACGTCTTGTATAGCCTGTTCCGAGTTTTTGTTTTCTTTTAATGCATTTTTGTATTCATCGGGTGAGCTCGACTTTCGCGTTTTCTCTTCTTCCGAGCTCTCATTACTATTTTCAACAAAAGTTTGTGGATTATTTTTATACTCTTCACTTTTGTGGTCATCGTTTGAATATTGTTGCTTATCTCTCGGTTTTATATCTCTTTCATTGCTCTCTTCACTCTGTTCAAGAGACTTTGAATATTTTGATGTTTTCTCTTTACTATCTATTTGTTCAGCACTCTCTTTACTTTCTGCAGATACTGCATTATCTGAATAATGAGCTTTATTAAAGTTTTCTCTATTTTCCTTACTTTCTTGCGATTCGTCAGAGTTTTCATTATTGTTTTCACGATTTGTAGGAGGATTTTGATATACAGCTCTATTTTTAATATGTTCGCCACTTTCTTCACTCGAAGCGCTATTTTCGCTGCTATTGTCTTCACTACTTTTTCTTGGTATACTATTTTCTTGTCTGTTTCGCTTTTCTTCAACATTTGGTGGCGGAGGATTATAATTTCCTCTTGAAGAATGTTTGCTATTTCTTTGTGGATGGGTTTTTTTGTTATTGGCATGTAAAGTTTCTATGTTGAAATCTGCTAGCGCTGATGATTTTATATTTTTTTCAGCATTTCGAATAGGTGAACTTTGTTCATGGCGATTGCCGTGAGATGTTTCATAGTTGACAATCAAAGGAGCTTTTTGTTCCAGATTAAGTAGTTCATTATTAATTCCACTTGCTAATGATCGTTTTCGACGCTTTAAGCTATTTTTTTCATGACCCGTGGATTTATTATTGTCTTTAACTTTGTCACTCTTTTTGTATACATATTTTAATATTGTATCACTGTTCGGAATTTCATTTTTAGTATTACTTTTACAATTTTTATCAACTTCTTGATCGTTATGCGCACAATTCTGTATTTCTGTATTATTTTCAATGACGTTGGCATTAGTACACTCAATTTGTGCTTCAATTGTATCGCAGTTTTGTATTTGTACATCAGCTTTTTGCACTTTAGTATCATTACAATCAGTGATATTATTATTATTTACTACAACCTCCACATTATCACAATCTTTATCCAAAGTATTGTTTGCATTGCTTACATCAGTGTTTTGCACGATAGTTGGATCAGTTTCATTTTTGGCAAGTATAGAGGCCTGTGTTATCTGTAAAAGAATGTTTAAAATTATTTTTGTTGTAGTTATTATGTTTAATAATAAATTGATCTATCAAATTACGTAATTGTTACACTTACCATAAAAAGATAAAATTTTCTTTAGGTACACCCTCGTATTTTAGGCTTCTATGATTTTCAGACATTATTTAGGTCCTATTTGAATTGATACTACTTTTACCAGTTCGTAGTTCATATGCAGTATAATATAAATAAAATATAATGTTCTGTCACATAAATACGATGAAAAACAAATTGAATTGTGTCTGAATATCATATTATCCTTTTTGGTGAAAATTGGTGCTAATTTTCGATTTATGTGTGGGGTAATAAAACAAGTGCTATCAAACTAAAATTTATTCTTTAATATAATTGTATTTACACAATAACTACAATGTCATGCACACTTACTACAAAATACACCGACTATAAATAAATAAACAGTAACAAGTATCTTTATTGAATACTACCTCGGAGCTAATTCGTGACTTAAAAATAATTTTGTTCATTTTAGAATAATTGCAGAATACCAAGTACTAACTAAGGCATTGAATGTATGATTAATTTCTAATATGGATTAATAAGCAGATATTTAGGAGGAAGGTTAATGCTTTTTGCTTTTAAAAAGTTTACTTAACATGATTAAATGAGATTTTGTGAAATGGCTCTTTGTATATATTTCGATTTTATGAACTGCACCTGTTAAAAACTGTGATGCATATTAATTAAATTGTATAATTATAATAGGAGAGTTAGCAACTGGTTGTTGAAAAAGGGTAACTTCCTCTGAGATATCCAATAAAAGGTTCTACAATATATTTGTGCATGTGTGTGTTGCCTATGCGTTGCTCTTGACGGCCGGAGAGATAACAAGAGAATAGTCCCTTAAATTTTTTTTGATCTGGCCTACGTTTGTTATCCTGACCTCAAATCGCAACCTTATGAAATTAACAGACCAGTTGAGGGGAACCCACTCACGGGTACCGAACCTCGCCTAAGGACGGCCCCTAGGAGAGGATGAAGACATTAACGAATATGGGAAGTATCTTCCATTGCTGCTGGTCGTATTTATAACCATTTCTTACAAGAATGTGTCCATTGATAAAAAATGAAAGTAAACTATAAGCTAGGAAACCGCAGCAAGTGTTTAAACAAATATATTATGTGGAGGGATGAATTCTGGAAATCCTTTCGGCAATAACTTGCTATTGGTATTTGGATATACAAACCCTTCAAGAATAAAACTACTGGTTTATCAAGTGCATTGGCGTATAGACGAGCGTGTTTAAGATTGCCATAACTTTTACGTCGTCACGTCGAATTATAACATGATAATTTTAAATATATGTTGTTTTAAATATACGTGTTTTAAATATATGTTTGTTTTTTTGCAAACCGATGTGTTCACGGCAATCCATACACAATCAAATTTGTCGCGTTAATTTGATAGGACAGTCCGTATGGCTTTCGCATTGTGTATCTAAAGAATTAGCAGTTGTGTCTATGAGTAAAAAGCATGAAAAGTCTACAATAAGCTTACGACTACTTCGTCAGTATATCTAGTAAAACAGGAGGCGATATCTTTGTAAAACATAGTATAACAAGTGCATACTAACATTTTCAATTTATGAATACAAAAAACAGCATTTTGAAATTCATTAAAGGCAAGAAATAATATTTTTACGTTAAAAGTATTTTTTTAAAAAAATGGTACAGTTTCGGATTCTTGTTTAGGTACCATTATTATTTCTATGTGCTTGCATTTACTAGTTAACACGACAACAAAATATTATCAGTGTATATTGTGGAAATAGTTTCTTATCCAGAAAAAAAAATATCTAGAAAAATATGGCAATAAAGCATTACATGCGTAGTTTTCGGTAAAAACTAAGTTTTAGATTAATTTTGTACAAATTCCTTATTCTATTTATAAATAATTTTCTTATATTATCATGCATTACGTTTACAATACGTATGTATATTGACTTGAAAGTACACATTGATAACAGGAATAAAGTAACTACGTTTTGTCGAACATATTTTAATTTCTATTTTATTATCAAACGATTAGGCTACGTAGCTACTTTATAAAAGTTATCATTTACATTACGTAACACTATTTTATGTAATTATTTATTTACACTACAGTATTTCTAGAATAGACTGGTACATCAAACTTTCACTTCTGTGCTTAAGGATTGTTGTTATCCAAAAGGTCCCTTAACTTGGCATTTAGAAAATATGTTTATTAATGAGTACACTGAAAAGGTTACGCGTAAAAAAAAGAAACGGTAATGAAATGCTAGTTGTAATAAATGTCATACAAATCATTTTAATTGAAGTAAGAATGCCAAGCTAAAGAACATTTCATACAAATCATTAAGGATCTGACAACAAAATGATGTTTACTATCTTGTATGGTGACTTAACTACGTAAATACTTGGTGCTGGTGCAACTACTTTTTGCTTATATACGGGTCGTATGTGAAGCTACTCACGAAGTGCTTCGCAGGTCCGTGGAACGGCGTCGGTTCCGCCCATTTGCTAAAGTCCATACCAGGTATCACACCACTTCGGCATGGTACTCGAGGGTTTCTGAAACAAAATAGACGTTAGAAATGTATGGGACTAGGTAAAAAAAAATACACCGCGGATATACAAAGGTTTTAAACCATTAACGTAATTTTGGCTGATGAGACTTTGAAAACAGTCTATTTGAACATAAAAATCATTTATAAGTACGCTAACTAAATATATTGAAAGAAGGGAACTTACAGTTCGTGATCTGGCAATACCATAGGGTAAAGTTGTACTGTATCGATAATGTCGGTGTTGTCACAAATTACGCGCGCTAATCTCGATTTCCTGATCTCTGCTAATTGCTCGGGTGTAAATGATGACGGCTGGTTGGGCAGCTCGAACCTGGGTATGAAAATAAATTAAGACCTATATTAGTCACTATAACTGTTTATAATATAAATATCAAACTTCCACTATACCCAAAACTGAGTCAAAACAAAATAAAGTCTAGTCTGTTAATTGTTATTACCAATCCTACACAATTTTAATTCTATTTAATTTTACATCTTATATATCCTATTATATACGTGTAGGAAAGCGAGCTACTCATCAAATAGTGGAACGTCGCCTCCCTCCAAAACTACTTTGTAAAACACAATTTTTTTTTCTTAGTTAAGTGAACCCATTTCAAATTCATCAAAAACAAAACCCGCACTTGACAAACTACTTATGAACCATATATGAAGTGTTTTTTATGTTTATTAGGTTATTATTATGTTCTTTAGGCATTATAAATAACTTACCAAAATCTATCTCCTCTACGAGAATAAGAGAACTGGGTAGCAATGATGCAAGCGAAGGTAGGTCCCAACATAGAACCAGGTAACGGTCTCTCAGACACTCCACCAGACCAGAGATCCACATCAATAGGGTGTTCGAAGATTGTCTCGTATTTGCGGACGGTGTGGTTAGTCATAGATCCGAAGAGGTCTTGGAAGGTGTCTGCACCAGGCAAGCCGCAGAACTTTCTGAACTCCATGTATCCGGGAATACCAAACTCTCTACCTCTTTGCATGTTGAATGATACCAAATCCATTCCAAATCGAGCGCCGACCTTCTTGAACAGATGGTTTGTGACTTCTTGTGTGATAGAATCGTCCATAGCTTGAGCAACTTGATTCATTAATCCCATTACATATTCGTCGAAGACCCCAGCTCTGTACAAGTCGTATGGCCTACGGATCAAGTCTGATAGACGTTTTGATGCTGAAAAACGAAATGTTAATGTAGAGTTTACATTTTCTGAGTTGTATTGATTACTGTTGATAAAGACTAGAATAGGTGTTTTTTCTACGTTGTACAGTTCCACCGTATACAAGATGTTTAATTCCGCCATAGTGGCCCACGTAAGTGTGTCGCGTTCCGGGATCAGCCTGTATATATCTGGTTCCAATAGGCCGGCATAAATTGTGTTAACTGCCGAGGAGTAATCATCTCTCGTTAGTCAACATTCTATTGGATTCCACTCCACTTATCATCAGGTGCAGTAGGATCTCATTGCCGTGCCCTTATAAGAAAAAAAGTGGTGGTTTTAATTTCCAACATAATAGAAGTATTGGCATACCGATGAATTTGTGTGCTTTAGACCACCTTTCCACAGCGGTAGGTAGTAGAGAATGTCCGAAACGATACGCAGCTGCGGCGAATGAGGCAATCACGTCGGGATTTACTTCAGGGTCGTAACCATCCCAGTAGCCCTAGAAATAAAATTGTATTTTATGATACTCCACATTTTCTTTACATTAATATTTGATTAATATTGTTTCAGTCAATACCTCTTTCTCAAGCACCAAACCAAATTTCTCCATAACATCCTTTCCGAGCAGTATAGGCAAGAATTCGTTGAACGTAATATGTTGGATCTCAGCAATATTGATACGTCTTGCTTCTTGGAAGAGGGTCTCGTCATCCCAATGAGGATTTACTTCAGCCAAACCTTTAGCTACTCTGTTGTGCTCACGAGCCATGAGTGTGTGCATCACAGTTAAGACAAGCTGCTCGTTTACACGAATCTCACCTAAAACGAAACAGGATACGATTCAAAATACATTGTCTACAACCATTTGATACCAAAGACTCATTGAATTACAAAATTGAATGTTTTACTAACCAGCTTCGAAACAGTACATGTTTTTGTTCGGTCGTGTGCATCCTTCATCGGGAATGTCCAGTTTAAGCGGTAACAAATCTTTGAGTCCGTATTCTTTGAAGACTGGGTTCATACGTAACAGGCCTCCGAAGCCAGTACGCAGTTTTCTAAACAAATAAAAAAATAATAGATAAAGAATTCAAAAATTAAAAACAGGTTTACACAATGGGAAAGGTTTTGTTTATTAAGATCTTACCTCGCAAACTTTTCTGTTACTCCATAAACTGTGTTACCATCAAGGACTCCGGTTAAAGTGTTGAAAGCGACTCTAGATCCTAAGAAATAAAAATTATGTTTAATACACTCTATGTAATGTAATATAATACATATCCATTGAAATAAAACTATTGATAAATAAAAACATATGCTGCTCGATTACGTAGGTCACAGACCATTCTAAAAATGGCCGATTTTATGATGTGTTAAAATGGGATGATAATATGGCTAAAAAATATGACAATCGCTCGCTAAAGCGGAGAAGGAAATTGTCAAACCACTCATACTTTTAATAATAAATAATAATATGTAAAGTGATCACGAAAAATAACAATGGCGAGGCAACAGAACTAACAGCATTGTTCGCTGATATGACCTCTAAATCTTACAAATAGTTTTATTGACATTATCTAAATGTTGTTTAATCTATTTCGTAACCAGCTTTAAGAGCCATTTTCATTTATTCATTATGACCATTACAAAGTAACTAAGGCGGTGGGAGATAAAAAGCTGTTAACTTTCAAGATTAATAACATCATGTTTAGTCACAGATGACTGGTCAGCCTTCGAAGCAACAAAATCAATGTTTCTAACGAAGAATGTTTATCGCTTTCGATCTATAATCTGACAGAAAACACATGTTATATTTGCTCAAGCTTTAATATTTTTTTAATATTTTAATCTCTGAGCACGCCAGTCACTTACCTCATGTATTACCTAAGATTAAATAATCTGTCATTCCTCGATCTTCAGCTATTATGTAATATGTATCACGAAGCTAACTAGAGAAGTGCCGCACCAGTTAGACGGTAGATCATTATAAGTGCAAGTGATCAATTATACGCTGAGTCATAATATGATTATGCTGTAATTCTAATCAAGATTAAATGTTAGTATAGATTTTTGTTTTTTGAGTTTAATGATAAGTGCAAGTTTTGGAAAAAATCATGATGGGCGATTTCATCGCATAAGTTTGACTAGCGATTATGTTATATTTGGATATAATCTTGTCTGTACACAATAACCTGTCCAATGTATAACTTATAAGCATTTGTCAGAATTATTACAATTTATAAACATGCGAATTCTGTCTTACGCACTTGTCTTTATTTTGTAAAGGCATAAACTGCTTTCTCGCCCATAAATCATAATTTAATTTACATGGTATTGTTATTTTAATGCAATGCAAAATATAATCATATTTTTGGTAAAATTAATTCAATGTTTATATGCACAGTTCATTGACACCTTGGGATTTTATTACACAACTCTATTTGGATGTTTATTTTTCGAAAACATTTTAAATAAAGAACGTGCTTGTTTGTTACCTAATCGTGTTATTAAACGTAAAAGGAAAGTGATAGTACCACGTCATGGGGAGCGTGAAGAGAGAGGAATTGTGGAGATGTTAACAAGTGCCCTCTGACAAAATATCGCACAATATTGCGCAATGTGGGAACCCAGTGGCAAACGTAACGATTGGATACACTTTCGCCTCTCACCCAGGTGTAGTTGATTCTCGCATGATTATCTCAGCTAAGTGAATTGATGCTGAACAATGGTGATTACGCATTTTGACAGCGTGAAAATTATTGAGGTTTATTACGGTCAGGGCGTCTATGAAGTTATTGAGTTTGTTTAAATTTTATTTCGACTTGAATTTTTGTAAATGGGCGTCCCTAGTAGGTAGGCTACCTAACGATAAGTGACATCACCGCGAAATAACTTCCATACATACGAAATGTGGACGCCGTTCTTAATGGAGTATTACAAGTAACTAACTCTGTTCTTTCTAATAAACATTCAGAATACTCTCAAAACAATTTTATATCGACGATATTTCTCTAAAAATTCCTAGAACAACAAATTGTTTATTCGTCGGAACACAATGACCGTATTACAACCCGACATGAATGTTGAATTTTAGTAAAGACAAATTAATTGCATGAACATATATCGTAGGCATCGATATTCGAACTGTGTTCTATGTATATTGCTTTTGTCTATGAAATATAAAGTGACCACAGACAGCTGAGTGCGGTTACCCAACCGATAAGCTTTCGAGGCTTGTTATAATCTCCTTTACTGGTCGACTGACCCTGGTAAGTTTGATCACGTATTAATGGATAAAGGACTAAAATTTGATGATTATAATAATTTAAGCATGACTACTGGTTGATTTAAAAAATAATTGTTTCTTTAAAGCAGATTCTATCAACTTGTTGCCTAAAACAGCGTCTGCGCATGCTCTACTTAAAAACCCACTTGTTTATGGTTATAGGTATAATTACGTGGTTAATTACTAATTAAAAATGGTGTCATAAAATGCTAAAGTGTTTAAGTAGTTGTAATTTTGCGATAATAACGAATATATTTGCAATATTTCAATGCTCTACCGTATGTAGTTCGGCAACTTTGTAATCGTGTTACAGATATAGTTTTAGGCGAGGTCAAACATGTTTAGGGCATGTTTATGTTATCTAGATTTTGTTTGAATAGTAGGTGAGTATTTCTCGAAATAAATTTACGCAACGAAATAAGTAGTTTTTACGAAATATTATTACGACTGTGTCTCTTTCATTTGTTTTGTTTTCGTTTTGCTCGATACACTTATTCTTTATATAATTAAACAGAATTAAGGCAAACAAAAAAAAGACAAGTGACAGAAAATTTTGTAACAATATTTCGTAAAAATATCTATTTCGTTATGTACATTTATTTTGAGAATTACTCAGGTATCAAATATATGCGTTGCATTATTTTAACATTTCAATACCTATTTCGTAATTGTACACATCGATCTACAATTGGTTTATAAGTAATACACGCATAACGAAAAAAGGGTATCAAGTGATTTCTCGCTATAATCAATTTTATACTGCTATTGAGATGCTTGCTTCTATATGACTTGTTTCATTCGATGTTTCTATGCGCTTCTAAGCAGTCTAGTTGGGCTATTTTGACATTTTGTTCTTGAGATTAATTCATAATGCGGGACTTTAAGTTCTCCTTACCTAATCGACAGCCAGGTCTCGGCGACGGGAAGGCTCGTACGAAATCGATACATTTCACTCCGAATAGGCGGTAGAAGTAATCGTCATCCGGTATGCGGATCTCATTGCAGTACGGATGCTTCAGATGCGGCGGCCGTTTGCAACATTCTTCAGGATCGTTACGGTTGAGCGGGTCTGTGGAGAACGTTCTAGATTTAAATATTCTGTTGTTTATGGTTTAGTTTGTAAAATTTCTAAACAGATGTATAAAGTTTTTATTGCACTGATTACGTTAGACTTGAATAAATCATAAGTAATCATCTATTATTCCAAATAAATTAACTGCCTATCTATTAAATATTTTTCTTATATCATTATAATTAAACTCAGTTATTTCAGGCCGTATTCAAAAAACTCTAAATCTCATTATTCTTGAATATTATTTCATTCAATCTTCATACAAGATTTAAATTTTAGAATCACGACATTGTTATCTTTCTTACTCTACATATTAATTGTTTTAGACAAGTATTAAAAATAATGGTGATAGTTTAAAACGTTTTATTGGTGAGTGTATCTACGACAATATTTAATAGGTATTATACAACAATGCTATCGTGAAAGTGATTCGGCGCGGCGAATGGAAGAATAATTACATTCTTTAGTCGCTTGTCAATAGATAATTTATAAAACTAACTAGTTTGTTCCACTTTTACAGTATTATATTTTTGCTAAATTTAAAATAGATTCTGATACATACTGGCTATATGACATTTATATTTCAATTTTTTTTATTAACTTACATTTAAAAAATTATGTTCTTTTTTTTTCAAATTTAAAATAGAATGTTTTGCTGTCTATAATATTATTAACGTATAAAAAAACAAATTTAATTAAATAGTTTTCGTCTCTATTTACCAAGTGGAGTGCCAGTGAGCGTATAATCGTGGTCCATGAACTGTCCCCAGGCGATGACCATGACTGTTCCGGCGTGGTCGTGGAAACCGTCGTCAGGGTGCATGGTACGAGATACAACACGAGACAGCGGCAGATCATGGCCAGTGTGGGAGATCCTGGGTGCGTTGATGCCATCAGAGAATAGCGGGCCTATCAACCTGGGTACAATGTAAATAAAAATGTATAGTTGTAATAATAATATATTCAGACCTCTTATAACGAGCTTGTTCAGAAGAATTTAACAGCTCAATTCGAAGATCAGTTGAATTCCATGGGGCTGATATCAGTACTTCGATAATATGAGAATTTTATTAGTTCAATCTGTATATATATATTTTTGATTCTATTACACACTAGAAAATATGACGCATATGTCTGCACTATAAAATATTGCTTACTAAGTTACAGATTTAAGTACAGAATTTTACCTTTGGAAGGGCGAGTTGGTTGCTCCCCAAGTAGGGTGTCTTAGATTGTTGCAGAGTCCGTCGAACCGGCGGTATTTGCCGGCGCGACATTCCACATGCGAGAAGATCGGCGGGCACACCTCTCTGATCAGAGTGCGTGACGTGTCGATGAGAGGCAGACCTTTCTCGACTTCCTCGTACGTGAGACCGTATCTGATAGGTAATTTTAATAATTAATAAAAGTTGTAAACATAACAATAAAATAAATAAAAAACAAAAAATATATATTTCACATCCAAATAAGTGTTATTTTCGATAATATTCCGCTTACAAATTAACTTAAAAATAAGTTTGACGTCATGAACATTCGAATATCGAATATCGAGTAATTATTGAAGAACTATGTCCAAGTGCTTTGAATCCTATTACAAAGTTAGTTTATGAGTCAATTATTTTTTTTCGATGAAATCTTCAAGTACAAAATTCCACAAATAAAAGTAATTAATATTACACCATTATAATTGATTGATACACTTTACAATATCTCATTGCGATTCGGTAACGGATATTGTTAAATGCCAAGGTTTATTGCAATAAGTGTACTAGGTATGTAGCCCATTAATGATAATTATAATATGGAGCTCCGAATGTTAATTTCAGCCTTCTTTTTGTTAACCTACACGAAGGAACGTGTGCAAATAATCAAACAACCTTCTTTATTAAGCGACTTGGGTGGTTTTTGTGCCGAGGGAATTAATGCTATCAAGTCTTATATTTGCGCTAGTATTATTTAATTTGGTAATTTGCGAACCAAGGCAGACAGTGTGCCATTGGGGTTTTGTTTAGTTATTAGTGTATGACACAAAAGGAAATATAAGTCAGACGTCAATAATAACTTTAGAGATAAAAGGATTAAAGTTTAAATATAATGTACAATAAATAAAGCAAAAATGGCAATTATCCAATCTAATCATCATAAAACACGTATGTATTTTTATACCACTAGCGCTCTAGTTTCGATTTCTGTGATTAGTCTAATTTATCTAGTCTAAAGACAAGTATGACATCTGGTTCAAGGTTGTGGAGTTGATTTATATACGAATTGTTTATGGCTTCGTAAACTCTAATATGATATGGCTGGTTGTTTCACTTGTGCGTTAGGTGTCGATTACTGTTAAAAATGGCGTCAACAATAATAAATAAATAACATAAAAATAAAAAACCTTTTATTTCACGACACGACAAATAGTAAATAATAAAACTAGATAATTGAAAAAATAATTAATAATTGTATTTTTTTTATTTTTTTTTCATCGTCACAATAAGTAAACAAAATAAATCATATCTCATGAAGAAAAATACGCTAATATTATGTAAGTTAGAGCTGTCGAATACAGCAGTATGCGACTAGTATTAAGTTGACATTAGACATCACCATATTTATTTTAGGCCAAGATTATTATAAGAATATTTTATTCTTTCAAGTTTTCAGTAATTATTTCGTAGTCGGGGTTAGACTTATTTATTATACCTTGAAATAACCCGTTGTATTTTTTATGGTTATATTTGACATATTTTATACTAATAATAATACACTACGTTACTATTTAACTTCATACGTCTGTACATAAGAGTTTTAATATAATAAACGCATATTATATTAACAGGCTGTCTGAAACAACCCATTTTTATACTCGTATGTACGTGTCAGGTGCGTACAATCGTTCGTATAGTTAATTCAACGACCGTGTAATTGTTGTAACTCCGTATACGGAGCAATGCTTGGAGACATTTTAATCCGTACCAACCATTTATGGATACTATGTTAATATAAATTAAGTACAATAAAATTTAACAACGGGCGTCGGCTTTGTTTAGTTATATGTAGTTTCTTCTTTTTGGGACTGGACGACTTTGATATCAGTTTTGGAATTATAAAATTAAGTATATGGCACATTATGTGGCAACAGAACAGCCTAACAGTCCAACTTAGTTGTTTATTTCCTATTGCTGTGCTACCCGAATGTATAGAACATATTTGATTTGGGAGGTTTTATTAAACTTATGTAACGTGTCTGACATAAGTTGACCTTAAATTAGGATTTAGTGTTAGATATCAGAGCGATTTTGACCGCAACTTATTGTATTATTCTTCAATTATTTTCGCAGAGGTTACACACCTTAACCGCAAGATTAGATCGATTACATACTATTTCTGCGCTTCTAATCGCGTTAAATAATAATCACATAATTCGTATAATATTCTGCATTCCAAAAAAAATTTTTTCATTCATCGCAACCTATTGGGGACTTTTACGAAAATTTTTGGCCGACTTTGAATTAGTTAGGAATAAATTCGATGCTATTGTTTTCGGTTCAGGTTCGGATAGTTAGCTATTTTTTTAAAATTTATGTAAGTTGCAGAGAAGGTAGCAAGGTGTGTAGACCGCCGACTCACTTTAGGCGAACTTAAAAATTTGCGATACCTGTATTTAAGAAAAAAGTTTCTCACATTTACCTGGTAATACTTTTTGTTGTTCAATTGACTTAGTAACATAACTTTTTCCAATAGATTGATATAAATGGAAAATTCCATAAATAATAATTATATTGGCGGGATACTTATTTGAATCATTTTCAATTTAAGAATGCAATCTGCTGGCCAAATTCTTAATGCATTTTGTGTGTAAATATCATATTTAATAACTTTTCGAAACATCTAAACCTAACGGCTATGCATACTGGTGGTACAAATAAAAAAAAAGACATTAGTCATTCGATCTGCGAACATGTTACAGGAATGTAATGTTAACCTTCCATTTGATACGCAGATAACTGTTACAGAACGTAATAAATTAACACTAACTCAATCTGATACACATTTAGATAGGTTGAAAAGTTACTTTAAATTAGTTTGACCTTGCAACGTACGAGTTACAACAGCATGTGTTGTAATGTAGCATAAGAACATGTATGTAAGTGCGATAATAATAATACTACCTTATAGAAATAATATGAGCCCTACATTATATACTGACCTACTGTTGGGCACGGGACTCCTTTACTACTGAGGGGATTAGTCCTTACGTCCACCACACTGGTATGGCGGTTTCCTTTCGAGGTTTTTCATCACCGCTAAAGCAAGCGATAATTCATCAAGACTACAGATATAACATTAGAAAAGTCATAGGTTTATGCTTTTGGGTCATGAATCTGCAAACATTCGTCTCGGCAGTCTGTTCCACTCAACTAGAGTAATGTCGCCTAATAGTAACTAATTATAATTTTAAAAACATTATATTATGTAATTATTGTATCATAACTTTCAAAAGGCTGAAAAAAAAATGTTATCAGTCTTATTGTTCATAGGAAATAAATATGGAATTGGCGTGCACTAATTGATTACCTTGTGGAAATTAATGGATAAATTCATCTTGAATTTGCTATTGCATTGCAAAATGAGCTTTATACTGAAATAATAATAACATGTCAATATAAAATCATAAATCTCTTTTCATTCACGTCATTCGTCAGCACTCGTCATTCACGTCATAAAACCAATTGTAAAGCCTTCGAGTAGGACATAATGTCATTATGTATACTTCAAAAACCTCTTCATCAATCTTCACAATTGTTCCTCAAGCATGTTCTACCAATCAATAGACAAGGAAGCGTCTATCATTGACATTGACGTACAAAGCAAGGGTTTTAAAGAGGACAAATATATAATTTGAATCGATTTAAGTGCGAACAGGAACTTATTCAATGGATTAATGGTTTGCACTTAAATTCACTTTAAGGTCACACTTTCAAGGTTTAAACTATTCTATCCCGGATACCAATAGTTTTTTGATTTTTCAAGTTTTTGGGGCCGTATTTATCAAACATAGGTAAGACAAGCCATTTAACCAACACAATATGTTAATTTAGTGTTCATTAATTCTTTCCTTTCATGGTGATTTAAAAATGAGCCATCTGCTTAGCGAGTCAATCCTGTCACTTTGGTAAGTACATGAAAATCTTTGGTAAATACAATACATATTTTATATTGGTTAGATAGTTTCATGTTCCCATAAACTTTTTTTTTATGGGTCGTTAAAAAGCCTAATTTAGTATAAAACCCAGGCCTTAATTTAAATTGTCCACGTTAAGAGACTAAAGTTTATGGTCAAAGTGTGGTTGGTAAACTTATAAAGTAAAAAGTGTAGTTTTAAAGTTATACAGCATGTCGATGGCATACCTTCTGCTTAAGGGATTGGAATGTTCGAAGCAGATCATGAGATGCGACTAGAATGTTATGTAGTGTTGATTCTGTTAACTCTATTTTAGTATGGCATAGAAAGTCACTCATTCTATCAAGGACATGCTTATGTCATAATTGACGATGTAAATGCACACGTAAAATATTTAAAAACAATAATTAAGTCATGATAAAACATTATGTATAGTAAAAACGGTTTTTATAAATGTCTTTTGTTAAGATAAAAACCTCGACCGAAATTAAAGGTACCAATAAATTAACATCTAAATTTAGGATAGGTAACATAAAAATTAAAATACCATATTTACTTTTGTCACGCATAATCTTTGTTTTAACGGTCGTATCGCTTACCATCAGGCGAACGGTAAGCTCGTCTCGGCATTCAAAACAATAAAAACAGATTGAGATACCCCAAAACGTGGTGAAGATGACGCATATACCACAAAACGATCTCGAATTTACAATCACTACAGACTCACTACATTAGGTAGTTAGGCTGGAATGCATACCCGCACTGATCAACTGCATGTGTATCTGCAGTTAAATTACTCAACTGCAAGTTATTTACACTCGGGTTCCTCAGAGGTATAGCGGTATCCGCTATAAACAATATAATTCTCCACGACTTGGCACGAATCTCTTTTGCGAATGAATTTGGGCAGGTACCAGCGCATTGCATATTTCCGTCGCTAAGCAAATATCGCTAGCTATACCGTAAACACGTGCAATCAGACCAATTTTGTTATACAATGACTAATAAGAATAGAAAATGTCTTTTTTTGTCACAAGCACAGCACTGCACGTTTAAAGTAGGTAATCATTTCTAGACCTATTTGGGTTGTATAATTAAAACTTGGCAAGAAATTAGTAGCCATATTTTGTTCTTTGGGTTTTGTAGTTTTACTTTTAAGTAATTTAGTAATTATTTATTAAAATAAGTACCAGTTTCGGGAAACCTTCAGGCTACCACGTTTATGTTTTGTATTGTGTACGCGATACGACTTCCGCGCGAAACCTAGGATTCCATTACTGGGTCAAGTAAAATTATATACTTTTTGCCCAGTATCAGCTCACAGTATGGAATTGTACCCTGTTAGTGATGAAAGTAACAACAGAACAGAAACGTGAGGCCTAACATGAACGAAAAATACACTCAAAAGAGAAAAATGCGTATGTATTTTACGTTATATCACTTAATTTATGGAAATAAACGTATTATTATAATTAATACAATGCCCTCGACCTTTAGCGAATTTCGGTATTAAATTATACGCCTCTGAGCCCTTTGCAGACAATAGAACAATACTTTCAAAGAGACACGATAAGGTTTACGGTTACGAATGACTAAGTTTGGGCCAGATTGCGAATAAAATTACGCCCGAAGGGATGTTATGTCGCTGTGCACTTATCTTTATTGTAATGATTTTATTACTACGGTTTTATTCAGTTTAACAGTTACTGTCATAGGTATTCAAGTTTCTGGCGTGTAAAATTCTGCCTGTACTTTCTAGGCTTTGAAATATGCCTATTTTTCGGATAAATGGTTTCTTATATTATAATTTAAATAATTTAATATTTTGTGTTTTGTAAAATGTAAGTAAATATTGTAACTTTGACTTTTCGGACGATCAACACCTTAGTCCCTCGTGACCATGAAGGCTTTCAGTTTTCAAAATGTCAGGAGAAAATTTTAATATAAAACCGCTATGAAATTCGTTTTTCTTTTTAATTTCAATGTAACATTCACATAAATATAAAAAATCATTATGGTCAGTCGGCATTTTAATTTTACAGTGATTTTAGTCACTATTACTACCTAGAAGACCTTTTCTGGAATAAAACGTAGCCATAATGCAAAGTCTACACTACTCTCTAACTGATAATGAAACTCCGTGAGAATCGATCCAGCCGTTCATTGGATTAGTCAGGGATTAAAATTTACAAAAGATTACATTTTAATAACGCTTGAATAATCATGCGAGCTTACGAAAAGTATTATATCTAAATTATAGAGAACTTCAATTTAATTTGTTTAACTAGATTATATTATATTGTCTAGGCAACAGGGATGAAGCGTGAATTTTCCAAAAAGTGACCCGAGACAAACTTATAAATACTAATTATATGCATCAATACAATCTGCAAATCGTTCTAATTATAATTATATTTTATTTTTATTTATTTATTACACACAAAACAGGTTATAATCGGGTACACATTGCTTAAAGTTTAACATAAATTACGAAAAGGAAGCCCGCGTGAATCGGATTATACGGATCCTTTGCCATAGTATACAAAATACTTAGTAATGGGAATGATTATGACCGCTTTGAACCTAAATCAAATTTTTCGATGGCATTATAAAGCTCCGATAATCGTCAACTCGTTACCGAGAAGCTGTGGTTACAATTTACGAGCAGTAGAAGCACCTGTACAGGCAAATAGCTTAGTCATTCACCTTATAGTTGCAACAGAGCGTATAGTCGGAAGGGTCATTTCACTGTGTCGTTGATCCGTGACGAGGCGGTCCCGGGCTTTTCACTCGGCCATTCGACGAAATTCTTTGTCGACTGGCCTTTTGAGATTATTCAGCTGTGTTGAAAATGATTCGACCGTTTAGTTATTGAGATTACTATGGAAAAACTGTTATTACCAAACTCCTGGTTAGATCTGAAGTTGCCATTAAATCTATCTAACCGTGTGCTTTAAGCAATGTGTAGCAAAACCGGTGGTCAGTTATAAGAGTGATGTGTTACCCTCGCATGTACATAAAAACAAAGGGGAAAGTATATAATATTAATAAAAATAGTTTATTTCAGAAAAATATGAATGAACGGTTACAGATGACAGAGTTTAGCACAATAGAGTATGAGCATAAAATGTTAAGCACTAGTCCCTTAGCTCCCAATCTAGGTTTAACCTATATTTTGGGAGTCAGTTTTTGTCTAAGAACAAATATGAGACTTTTATGATTTTTATTGTATAACTTCGAATGCTGGATAATCAAGAAGGTTGATGAGCAGAAACTTATCAACGAAATAAAGAGGTCAAGATAGTAAGGAGGTGTGATTGCGTCGAGATAGAATCCGCAACGAATATATCTGCGAAAGCTTTAAAATCGCCGTTGTCTTAGATGGTATGGGCATATAATGAGACGTAGGAAAAGCCTTAAACCTAGCAGAATAGAAAAATAGTAGAGGCCGCCGTCGACCTGGTGGTCTAATATAAAGATAGGCCTCAAGAAAGATCATTTTCCAGATGTGACAAACTAGGATAGATTAATCTGGCGTAAACTAGTGAAGAGACCAAACCACAATTAATAGGAACAGGGTGGGACAAAGAAGTATACGACATTAATTCTGGTTACAGGTCGTCGTATATCTGAGGTAATAACACAGTACTTATATAGTTTAGTTTACATAGTTTCCAGTCTGCACACAAGTATCAAAAAATGTCTCAGCTATGCAAACTAAATTAAACTAACTTAGCTTAGGTCTTGACCTGTCCAGCATAAATAATGCTGCACGCACATAGCGCTTTTTTTCAGAACATTAACATCGATTTAGGAACAGAAAATTACCAAAATCATTTTTCAAGTCACGACAAAAATGGCTCAATAAATCAAACCGAATGATGTCTCCTGGAAGAGTTCGAAGAAGACGTAGGAATTACCTGCAACAAATTAAACAAGGCTAAAGTACTGGCGTTAATTTACGTAATTTTCGTGAAAAGTTATGGCACGGGGTGAAAGGTTAACGTTATTAATAATACAATAACAAAATACGTCCTGATACGTATTACGACTCTTATGTTGTGGATAAAACTTCAGATCTTGAAAGGAAAACTCAGACAATTGTTTTCAAAATCATATATGTACTCAGAGATTACTATCTACACCCAAACCTCGAAACTAAACCTGTTTATAATACTCATCTTGTAAGAATACTCGCAAATTTGATCCTCAATTATCTCTGCCAGGCACTACAATTAATTATCGACAGTGTTGTTACATTATTGGTTAAATTAATTGAACTTACTACACAATAGACTTACTGAATAACCTATTAGATGATTATATTATATAACACGTACCTCGCAACCTTACTTTCATATTATTATGGTTCCAGTACATTATTTTTACCGAAGGTGTGCATCATTCCGCTTTCACCACAGCGCTGTAAACTGACCTTAAACACACCCTTTGTCACCTCTGCCAAAGGTAAGGCCTACTGCGAATTAATCTAATAAATACAATGCCTTTTACCCACTAAATAAAAACAATAGAGACCAGCATACACGAGTAAACGTACAAAGTGTAAAACAAGCCATAGTGACCGTATAAAAGTATTGCGTTCTGGGATCACCATGTATATATCCGGTTTTAAACAGGCCAACATAATGGTGCCGATTGGCGACGTTTGGCTTTTCTTAATCGGCACTGTATCTAGACCCTTCTTAACTAACCATCCAGTGCAGTGAAGCTTGCAATGTCCGTACAGAAATAAAATCTTTCAACAATTTCTACTTTCCTAACAAACATCTTGCCAAACTTTCGCATTCATATGCTTGGGATATTGTGTAAACCGTGCTTTCAATGAGACAAAAGGGCAACACGTTACAAGCTTCGTTCCATAAACCGTCTCATTTACATAACCAGGCCTTGAAAATGATCCTCAAGGTCAGCACAACACGAACAAAAGGAAAACTTAGTCATAATTAATCATAAAAGGTATTTAAGATAAATACGTTTTCTGGGTCAAACGTAGAATTAAATAAAATTATATGAAACGTTGTTTTGTAAGTTGCTGACATTTGTACAAAGTATTATGAATAGCTTTAAGAAATAAAAAATAATCCTTTATAATAGAAATTAATTTCCATTTGTCGTTTCAAATAATGTTATGTATGCACGATGGTATAATTACCGGTTATTAAGCTTGCATCTTACGTAAAAGATGGCTAAGTAATCGCGAAGTCATTCACAATTTGAAACCTAGACAACTCGAACGTGTTTTTAGGCCAGAAAAATGTATAAAGATTTTATTGTCCTGAAAATATAATCCAACATCTCATGAATCTAAGTCGAACTATGCTAATTATTCCTTCTTTGTACAGCGTTCGACGAATTGAACAATATTTTCAAGATTATTTGTTTCATTTTACTCGTGACGTTTCGAAGACTTTGCAACCTTCGTGATCACGGAGACGGCTTTGCGACGGTGTGCGACGGTTACGGGTAAAAAAAACAAATAGTTGGGAATTATGAGTAAAATAGTTTTATTTCAATGTCCCGGAACGCTGTAAGGGAATACACATTATGAACCACACACTTCAGCGCCCAAGAATGTTGTAATAAGACGAATGAGTCAAAAACAAAAAAGATATAAGTTTAAAACGGCTTTTATTTGAAACGAAAGGTGAATAATGTTTGAAATAAATGTAGGAATGCAGGAAATGGAGAGGTCCCGACATAATGTATGTTTACTGCGAGCGGCTACCGTCTGAGATTTGTGGCTAGTGTGTGAGTTGAATATAGTTGCTCGTAATGTTAATGTTTCAGTTGGATAAAGTTTGTACGACCATATTGTTTAACCCCTCCCTTTATGTAAAGATCCTTTAGTTACCTGTTATAATTATGTACTTTTATAAAAATTATCCAAAGTTTAATGTATAAGATTATAAAATTTGTAAGTAATCTTCTTTTATTTATTTCACTCGAGTGGGGGGTTTGTGCATCGCATTTGAACAACTATGTAGAATTTGATTTAATTTTACAAACTCTCTAAGTGCAACTCTCCTAATAAAACCTCAGACAAACTTGCCGAATCTACATTCGATTCCTGGACGTTCCGATCCCTTCTACATTATGCTGCCACTAAACCAAGCTGATGAAAACAATGTTATGTAATCTCATAATTAGTTTCCCCGTCGAGTGACCCTTTCAAATACCCTAACGTAAACTAAATGAAAGCTTTGTAGACAAATTTTAAAGTCACATTAGGAACATTGATCGGCGAATGCTACGCAACCTTGACCGCATGACACATTACGCTCGGTTGAACAATTAGCCCAAAATATGATGCCCTCTTTAGTGAAGAGATGATTTTTGCAATGCTGGAGAAGACAGGGTGTGAGCGGTTCGTCTAATGGTAAGTGACTACTTGTAGATTTTAGAAGAACCGATGAGTGCATT
>NW_023595434.1:0-8000 GCF_014839805.1 Manduca sexta | reverse complement strand
GATATAAATATTTTTTCATCTCTAACTTTGCATTGCGCAATATTAATAGGGTGTCAATGCTATAAAAATAATGTATATAAATGTGTTTTTCTAAATTTACAAATATTTGTAAATTTAGAAAAAAAAAACACATTAGGAATTATTGTTATGAAATTTGGTTAAACATGGTGGAATAGTTTTGGAACAGATTTAGAGGAGGTCCGTGCCCAGTATATAGTATAGGGCTGATATTATTTATTAGAAAATTATTTTATTTACTTACTAGACTAACTCAGGCGCATCGCCCTGTCCGTCCAGACTGTCGTGATCCTGGCTGATGCTTGACCGATGCGTACGTTGCCTGCCCGCTCCTTTCAAGATGTTTTGCCGCCGCTGTATCTCATCTTTTATCTTTTGTCGCTGCACATTAAGTTAAAAATTATTAGAGATAGAAGCCATGCGTATAATTGTATTTTAAAAATGAATATTTTTTATATGGAGAAAGTGATCCCAGTCCGCCCGATGATAAGTGAAGTGGGGTCTAGATAGAGTCGCCAGAAGTATGCCCGCTTATTACATTTTTTTTTTATGTTATAGGGGGCAAACGAGCAAACGGTAAGTGAGCACCGTCGCCCACGAACATCTGCAATACCAGGGGGCATAGAGATGCGTTGCCGGCCTTTTAGGTAGGAATACGATCTTTTTATGAAGGTCGTCAGGTCGTATTTATCCGAAAATGCTGCAGAAGACAATTAGTACCTATACTACTACCCCTATACTTGCTGATCATGCAGCCTACGACCCAGCAACAGCGGATACAACTCCTTGGTCATCGACCGCACGTGTCACTTACTCATAGGGCACTAGGCGCCTGCAACTTACCTATTAAAATTTCCCATTCCATACATTGAATTTTTTATGCATTATTATATAAAAACACTTTTAGTTCTAATATCGGCTAATAGAGACGCATTTTAATTGTAATTTTTATTATTTAATTTGCTAAAATAATATTGTTTTTTTACAACCTCCGGTTGTGCCTTACGTAATTGTCCTGTTTGCAAATGTTTGTCAATGGAAAGATTTTTTATTTTAGAGACATATTTTTCAACTAACTGTGATTAAGGTATCCTTATAATATTATTTAAAGTAGGTCGGGAGAAGTATTTAGTTTTACATTAATAACTAGCAAACAATACTTTTTTTGTTTTTCTTGGCCTTTTCCTTGGTAATACAGATGACTATAATTTAACCATAATTCAGAAACAGGTAAAAACGACAATTTTACAATGGATAATTATTTGTAAGAAGTCCATTGGGGTGCATGCATTGACTGTTGAGAATTTTAAATAAAAACATTTACAAAAGTTTATCATTTTAAAAAATGCAAAGAAAATATTTTTCTATTTATACAACAAGAAATATTACCACAAGCCATAAACACATGTGGAAGTTCTAGTAATGTACTGCTAGAAGTTGCTAGTCTAAACTCATATCTAATACTAAAATTACGAGAAGAAATTAAGTTACCTCCTCTTCTTCTTTTGCTTGAAGGTCATGTTGCTTAAGTTTTTCCATTTCATTTTTCTCTTTTAACATTTCATCATAGAATGATAGTGTCGGTTTGTTGTGATCGTGGAGAAATTGCTGAAAGAGATGGCAGGGTACGTCATTTCTACTGGCATAATGACGATTTTATATTGACAAATCATGTCTTAGTACATGTTTACCGATGCAGACACCTTTATATACAAAATAAGCCTAAGCATTGTCTAATCGTCTCATTTAGTAATACAGATGAAGTATAGCAATTTCATTTATTCTTGTCAGTTACATCTATGTTTAAACTGATGAAAATAAGATTTTTTTTAATTTATTTATTTGATTAAAGGCATGATGTGTTGTTTTTGGACGAAGAATAACCGAACCGTAGCAAACACTGCTGTATTACACAATCATTTTTCATTACTTATTTGGCAGGAACGAAACCGCGACCTCTCGTTTCAGGTTTGGTGTAGCGCCTGTCGCGCAGTGGAGGCTGTCAGTATTGTAATTATGTAATATTAGATTTTACTCGTAATTTCGAACACGTGGAATTCCTTTTATGACAAATACTTACGAAAAGGAGCTTGTGGCCTTCGTTTGAGTTGTTACTGCGTACCAAATTACATTAAAATCAATTAAATTTATATTTTAACTTAACCATTCATAAATGTGATATTATTAGAAATCTTTCGACGTGAATATTCCGCAAAATTTATTACGTTTGGGAAACCTGTTTAATGCCATGTCTATATTCAGGACTCTTGTGGGTTTTCAAGGGCGCCAAGGAAAATTGGAGGAAAAATTTGATTTTTATTAATAACTAGCTGACCCGGCAGACTTCATACTACCTCATGGATAAATAAAAGACCTAATCTTTTGTATAAAATGATTTTAAAACAAACAAATCGAATCCGTATTTAATAAAAAGCATTTATTGAATAAATAATTTAGCCTATCTCCTACATTGTCACTCACTAAAGAACGCAATTCTGACATAGCAATACGACTATTTTCTTGATCTGTCTGTCTCTGGTCATCAGTGCGGTTAGCACGTGAGGTAGCTCTTCGCACATTTGATTGACTACGACGACCTAAGTCAGGTCGTCTCTCCTCGGCATCGTAAATTGTAATTAATCAAAGTGAGAAAATTTCCCGCTCATTTAGCAGTAAAGTGTCACTATCACAAAAAAGAGCACATTACTTGGAATGTCACTATCACAAAGGATCACCAAAGTAAAGAAAGTTCTCGCGCACGTAACCACAAAGATAGATATAATATCGTAATAATATTTTTTCCGTGCTCTGAAATGCGACAGGATGGATTGACATATTAGTTGGTTGTCAAATCTAATGTCAAATATTATGATTGCGTTCAGAAATTTAACTTAAGATTCATAATTTAATTTGTGACAAAACTTAAGATTTATCTTTCGATTTCTATATAGTCTTATTAAAAATAATCGGACAGATTAACAACTGAAGTTAGCTAAAATTGAGTTTCTCGAAGCCGACCACTATTTATGTACTATGTATTTTGAGACTATGCAATTTTGTCGCGTTCGCGATTCACTTTCACTTTTGTTGAGTTTCAGAACGCGATATTAGATCCTCCAACGCGCACGCGAATTTGAACTTTATGCAGCGGTAATAAATTACAAATTGACTCTACGTATTAGTTAGAAAACGTTTGTATGGGAAATAGAAAAATGCTGTTTTGAGGATCTTCCCGGCAATTATTCGAATTTTTCTCACCTTTTAAATCTTCCCTAGACCTCCACGAATAATTCAAGACCAAGATAAGATAAATCCGTTCAGCCGTTCTCGAGTTTTAGCGAGACTAACGAACAGCAATTGATTTTTATATATATAGATTTTACGGCTATTAAAATGATGATATAAATGCGATAGTGTGCCAAAATGTTTGTTAGAAGTAAATACAGAAACAACTGAACAGATTTGGATGAATTTTGTAGAGAAAGTAGACCTTTTTATTTCGGTAATTTGCTCCCTTGGGAACTAATGAAATTTTTAATATTTTTTTTTTTATATGACGCTGACGTCTTCCCGAGTTTTAGGAACAAAGGATTTTCTCGCAGACCAAGCCGCGAGCAACTACCAGCCTGTTATACGCAGGAGTCGGCTATTGAACTCAAATTTAGGCGCATCGCAGACGCTTTGGACATGTTGGGCCAGACACAAAAACAACAACCAACGTTTAATATACACTTAAATAATTATCAAAAAATAATGAAATATATGTGATAAAATCATTAAAAAAAAAGTGTGTTAAGGAAT
Source organism: Manduca sexta (assembly GCF_014839805.1). Classification (NCBI taxonomy): domain Eukaryota; kingdom Metazoa; phylum Arthropoda; class Insecta; order Lepidoptera; family Sphingidae; genus Manduca; species Manduca sexta. The sequence goes on along the minus strand of NW_023595434.1, from coordinate 4,181 downwards.
CATTTTCTTTGCCTACTAATTCTCATAATTTTACAGTATAGTTCAACGAAACTATGAAATAAAAAGCACAAACATAAGTTAATTATCGAATCGATTTATAACAATTTGATACAAGTTTGAGGATAACAACTCACTATATATGCCCTTAAAACAAACACCAATAAAGTCCAAAGTAACATAAACAATCCGAAAGAGAATGTGCTGAGATATGAATTTAAGCGTATTTACACAAAACATTGTAAACGACGCTTATTGTGTCAAGATAGTATTTGATAAAGTCGCATAATAAAATCCGTGCGTAAAATATAACTCTTAGTCTAATCGCAATATTTCCAACAGGAATTTTCTTGGGGAATATTCTAGCAACAAAGGAAAGTTACCTTGTTGCGAACTCACTCTAATGTCATTTTAATCCCTTAATTAAAAGTTTCGCCGTGTAAAAACTCCGGCGGCCGTGGGCTGTTTTCCATTTTATTTCATATTTTCCCCGCCGTGTAACGTAAAGTTAATTGGTCCAACTCGACTCAAAGTTGTAATTTGTTTTGCCCTTCTCGTACATCTGTTTATTGCAAAAGTCTGTTAAGTTTATACAATTCGCGTAATGGCCGCTGAGTAATTGAGATAGAAGAAAACAATATCTCACAAAATTGGCTCATTAAAAGTTGATATAAAAATGTTTTGAAGCCATGGGCCGTATAAGATTCAACTCCATTTTAGTCTAAACTACGATATCAGTTAAGACGCTGTCAAATTAATATCAGCATCTTAAGGTCGTCTCTATTTGATAAACAGATACCAACAACATCTCAAAATATATCTTAAGTCACAACGTATGATTGATTTTAGCAACTGAGTTTTGTTCATTAACTCAATTATTTAACTTAACTCAATTAAGCAAGAACAACCTCTTAAGTGACAACTTAAGCGTTGCTTATTAAATAGTTGAGAACATTAAATGTCTACTTGAGATCTTACTCAAAGTTTCATTTATTAATACGCCCCTATGAGTAGGTACTAAATCTAGATATAGACGTTATTCGCAACTGTACGGGACATAATTCCGTGGATAGAGCAGTTTGAAAGCAAATATTTAGCTCACGTCTGTTAGATGACTAATAAACACTACGGAGTTGTGCCAGGTTACTTGATTTACAACAGTGGGATTTTCCCGAGGAATTTGGTTGCTGAAAATTAAATAATTTGTTCCATAATCAACTAGAACGGAATTAGATCCGTTTCGAAGAAATTGAAAATATTTAATTAGAACAGATATATTTCAAGAACAGAGTCCCAATAAATAATTTAAATTAATTTCAGTTTAAAGTAACTGATTGTGTTCATGATAATTGCTTGCACCGCAATAATGTAAATGATAAAATCAACCGCGGGTATATGAATATTCGAAGAAGAAACATTTTACAGGTCACCCGATATAAATATGGAGTGAGAACGATTGGTAATGCAAATGAATTATTATATTTCAAGTCTGTAACGATAGTCTAATTGATTGTGGAACGGACTGTCGAGACGAATGTCCGCAGGTTCAAATAACAAGAGCACACACCTCTGACATTTCTAAAAATCATGTGTGTATTCTTTGTGACTTTATCGTTCGCTTTAACAGTGAAGGAAAGCATCGTGTGGAAACCTGCATGCCTGAGAAATTCTCTATAGGAATTTTAATGGTGTTTGAAGTCTACCAATTCGCATTAGGTCAGCGAGGTGAACTAATGCCTAATCCCTCTCAGTAGTAGAAAAGGCTTGTGCCGAGCAGTTGAAAAGTATATAATACAAGGCTGATATTTTTAAAACTGTAATATTTCTGGAGGCCCAAATCACAGCTCTTTTTCAGCGCCAATGTCTTTACTCTTATCAAAGTAACGTTCTTGCGACTTTTGTACTGTAGGATTTTGTAAATATAATGAATACTTAACCTCAAAAGTGTACCGACTTGTCTCATAAATAAGCACCAACTCTAAATAAAATTAATATAATAAAACATACCTGGATGCAACAAAACAGGGCGTGACAGCACAGTTCCCACGCGGTTAGACGCTCTGCATCGAAGAATCGCTGAGCCACCTCCACTCCCTGCATCCAGCAGGGAGCGACGAGCGCCCAGCACCAACTTACCTTCAGGTAACACGTGCCTGTCACAAAAATAATCAATGTTAATAATTATACGGTGGTTTTTTCCCCTAACTGGCTCTATTCTCAGGGACAATTTTTCTAACGTCAAGTGAGGTGGATACACTATAAGCTTCTATATTGTAAATATTATTGATAATGAAATAAGTAAATTATAGCTCGTTCAAAAATATCGTTAAAGTCATAACTATGTACTTCTTTAGGCCATTATTTTTAACCACAAAAAATATTGGACGTTTGATTCCGGAAAACGTCTTTTACACGGGCAGTCGAGCAAAACCTACCACATGGGCTTACTGACAATGCTTTATTTCACTGCTAAAGCGAACAATAATTTAATAAATCCACAGGTGCTTCAAAAGATATAAATGCGTGTCCCGGCAACACAACAGAACCGGTGACCTTCGTTTTGCAACTATTTTGCTCCTCGCTAAACTAAACACATTCGTGAACCAAATAACATTGCAAACAATACAAATATATCACCTTTCCATAGAAAAACCTCAGGTGCCAACAAAACTGAAATTGCTAATACTACTAAATACCAGTGGGGTTGTCATAACAACTCGCTTCGTGGAAACAGAAAATTGGAAAATCAACTCGTATTGCCGGCGAAGAGAAAATTGAATACAAAGGAGTATGATTTTTTTTATAAAATTGTGTAAAAATCCTGAGAGTAAAATTCGATTTAAAAATGTATAAGCTTTGTATTGCGCACTGGGTAGTCAAGTCAAAGGGATCCGATCATAATTGACAATAATATATTCATTTTCATGATGTTCTTGTGTAAAATATTATGTAAATATGACTATTGATTTGATATATTCACAATATTTATTCTATTCATTAGATATATTCACAATATTTTCTAACCAATGTTGAAATGTAAAATTATTTATATATGTTTTCAGCACACAATGTTTTCTTTAAAGAATTTTATAATATTGCGTAAACACACTCACACGCACGCACGCACATTTCTACGCATCGGAAACTTTGACGTAAAACCATCACGTAAAACTAAATAATATAAACCAACCAAATATGGCACGGAACTCTTGATCTACTAGTCTAACTCCTAGTTGTCATTATTTTTGATACTTTATTATTCTAGGTATTATGTCATACGAAAACTTCGTATAAGATTTTGACGAGTAAAAACTTCCCTCATCACCCGACCCAAACTCACACGAAACACTTGAAGAAATGTTTGCGAGTAATAAAAAAACTTTTCGCGATATTCAAGAAAATTCGAATGTATGGCCACTAAAATTATTTTCAAGAACCGCGAATGTTAAACCCGTGTGGCTCCTTGTTAGTTACTTTATCCGCTACGAACAACGTCATCATGGCCCGACAAGTTCCTCAGTTCATAACTCAATTTGCGAGTTGTAACGATGGATCGTAAAAGATGTGTTCGAGGCACAAAGTTAGAAACTTTTAGAATATAGGACACATTTTTAAGATAACATGATGTATAAATCACTTTCAACCTCTGAACTATGGAATAGAGGTTTTATAATGAAAATATTTTTGTGCGGATACAATGTTATGCATTATATTAGATATCGATTTTATTTTACTGCCAGTTTAAAATGGATTTTTCAAAGAAATCTATTTACAAAATTAACGATGATATCATTATAATAAATCACCATATAGACGCTGTCAAACACGACAGTCGAAAAAAATGGCTACGAGCTATCAATAATTTTATAGAATACCTTTTATGGATTCATAGCCCGCTAAGCTACGTGACTATATCATTGACAAAGTTATAACTTACACATAACACACACACACACACACACATCACACGAGGCGCAACCAGGGCACCCACTTTTCGCCAAGTATGTTCCGTCCCATGATGTAATAGGGGGCGAGCCTATCGCCGTGTCGGGCACAAATTCCAGACTCCGGGTTGATACTGAGCAGAAAAACATCACTTTGCCCGATCCGGGATTCGAACCCAGGACCTCAGTCAGAGGCTGCCGTACCGCCCATACATTACAACTGCGCCACCGAGGCAGTCA
>NW_023595433.1:0-5937 GCF_014839805.1 Manduca sexta | reverse complement strand
TACATTGTTAGATATATTTATAATTAGACATAAACCTCATTGGTGTCATACTTATGCTAAATTAATAATAATAATATTTTATATAATAATAGGGGAAATTACAAGATATATATTTACACCTCATCCGAAACATACGGGTTATTGAGTAAAACTTATTACAAAAGTGCTACTATATATATTTTCCCGGAATAAAATGAGGCCTACATTTTAAAGTTATACCTCTACCAATACATCAGTGAAAACTGCATTCAATTCCATGAAGTAGATTTTATGTGATGCGTGTACAAACAATCAGATCATGTTCTTCAATTTTATTTTTGTTTCTGTAGCTCTAATAAAACACCCAAATATTAGTTTTACTTCAATATCTATAATGTGCAGACATGGGGTAGTTAAAATTTTATTATATTATTAATAGATTATTTCCATAATAAGAAAGATTTCAAAGTACCTACCAAATACCATCCATGTCATAAAAGTCTGTAATTTGTTAATACAAGTTTAAATACCTACAATTTACAATTTAATAAACACGTATTGGTCTTTTAAAATGTCTTTCTAAATAGCCTTCATTTTGTTCTACCAACATCCAGCCAACAATAATTGCATAGTAACTGCGATGCGATGAAATTAAAACGTGAGACCACTGCACGTGTAACGACACGTGAATAGGAAAATTATGACTCATTTATCGCAGAAATTTCTGCTTATCTTCATTCCGCATAAATAATTATTAAAATCCACAACAAACCTTACATTTCTATTTATATTGTTAGTATTTGTTTGTTTTTTACCTACTTACCTTCCCGAATTATAATTATGTTTATTTCGACATGATATAATACGAATCACAGCCGCATTCTCATTAGAATTGCCAAGAATTATTGCCGTCGAAGTTTGAAGCAAAATTACGATAAACTTTTAGACACAAACAACATACTGGAATTAATATAAAATGAATCATAACATGAACCTCCATCAAACCCACATCCAAATTCCACCTGCGTCATAAACTTATTATTCTGATACAATAATTATAAATAAATAATCGCTTGTAAATATTTATACGATTATACATATGAATCTAATACTGGAAATTATTAGAAAGTTTGTTTGTTTAGATGTCAGAAGTATACGCAAATTAAATGTAATTAATTGTCCCAATATCATAAGTCCAGGATGAACATAATATATATAATATCCTATTAATCTTACTAATATTATCAATGCGAAAGTTTGTGGGGATGGATGTATGTTTGTTCCTCTTTCACGAAAAACTACTGAACGGATTCGGATGAAACTTTACAGTAATATTGATTATACATCAGAATAACACATAGGCCACAACTTATAATGATTTTGTGTAATTTGGTCATAATATAACGATACATATCAAATAAGTCGGAAAAAATTTATCCCGAAAATTCCTTCACGCGGGCCAAGCCGCGAGCAAAAGCTAGTAGTCTATATATTAGCCCAGAAAAGTACATAAATAAACAACCATGCGGAGAAGTCGCGAGCCAAAGACAGTCTTTTATAAAGTCATCATGATCGCATACAGGGGACGGGTAGAGCCTGTTCGGAACCAAAAAGAAGCAAAAATTTTAGGAGGAAAGCTCAAGGTTGTTTGTGGTTTCGGCCCAAATAAACTGTCAGTTATCTTATTCACGACAGAGTTTTTTAACTGTTGCTTCATATTAAGACTTCTTATGATCACGAACGTAGAAGATAATCTAGACATTACAAATTTACTTAAGTTTACTTACTTAAGTGATGAGGTCACTTACAAGGAGTATAAATTGTAGCTAGTGTGACTACTGGACATAATAATACTTGACATCTAATATCTTATGGCGAGCGCAGTGGAATACCAAACAATACTTTGTAATTCACGGTGTTGGGTGGTGCTTCTATTGGTTATGGGCTGTCATTTCGCTTACTATCAAGAGAACGGCAAGCTCGTCTCTAGTTATTCGGATATTAACATAACATAATGGTATTATTATATGTTAGCTAGGGAACAACTTTTACTCAAACATTATGCAACAGGCCCTTAGATAAATAAATAAAATACTACTGATGCTCTTTAACACACATGATACCTATGAGGCCCTGATACGCAAATATATTATGGATTTCCTTTATGACAAACACGTACTTACCTCTAAACAAACGACCTACGAACAGAGGTCGATTTTCATTGACGCTTTTATTTCATTTAAGAAAAACCGTGGGAATATTCCGCTAATACAATACAAGCACCATTAGTTTTGGAAGGTTATTTGCCGTAATAGGTAAATATTTTAAACCTTTTGTAGTTTTACAAGACGATGTTGTTTTTTTCACATGTTAATAATTATTAAAACGTCTTGAATCTTTTACTATATAATACCAATAAATCATATATAAATAAATCAGGAGATTATGGAACACAGAAACTTACGAAGAAACCGCCTTTTCTATAAAGGTTTCAGAGCGGGTAGTCGCTAAATCCAAGCAAAATCTCGAATCACAGAAAACTCAAAAGCAATACTATATAATAATTGTATAATTTTAATTATCAAAGTAAGGTACTACAACCTGTTTTTTATTTTACAATAATTACTACACGGATAAACAGATCGAAAACAAAGAGCAAACAATGCAATCTGGTGCCGCGATTGCCAAGTCGTGCATTGTTGTTCAATATAAATAACTCGGCCATTTCACAAATAGTTCTGTTAGCATACTAATACATGACCTAAGGCTCGTACAATACCATGTCACAATCACTTTAGTGTCTTAAATTAAATGATCTATTAACACTTAGGGCCGTTTTACACTTACAATCCAATATATTGTAAAAAAAAAGCAGAATATAAAAAATTACGGATTAGTATCACATATTTAATTATTTAAAATACTTTATACCTTATTGGCATTAGCTAAGAGCATTAATTCCAGTCAAAATCGTGGTGGTGTAGAGATAGACGGAGGCAGGTATAAATATATACCATATTCATAAATAAATACATATTTTGAATATTACATAATTAATTTACATTTATTGTGGGTAGTCAAAACTCATATCTCATTAACAGAATTAAGGCGATGTTAATGTTGGATTTTGGATGTAAAATGTTTCGCGGCTTAATCCATAGAAACAACATACTTACTACTTTAATATACTTATGATTTTAATCGATCTAAAATGACTATAGTACTTAAACCAAAGCCATTAACAGTCGCTACATCGATTGTTGCCACATAGTCCATGCTGGCCGCTCCTTTCAACAGTTCAAATAACTCAAACGATTGATTGGCAGTGCTCCTCTCCTCTGGCACGCGAAGGTCATGAGACAAATCTCGTGTGCTAACCAAGTTAACAAAGCAGGGCACGTTTCAGTAAACATACAAACAAGAGAATTTATCGATGCACGTCGGAACTTCAACATCTAGCTTTCAAAACCTTGACTTGTGTATAATGTTACTAGCTACTGATCTTTTCTTAGCATAAAACCTCAGCATTGAACATAATAACATATTTATTTATTATGCGTACTAGAATCGTATACATAGCGATGATTTTACATACATGTTTTAAATCTCCTTATTTTCAAAACCGTAATTCTGACCTGAATACCTAATAGTAATTGTAAAGCAGTCAAACTATAACTAAGGCAATTAACGTCTTTCTTTTGTGGTACTACTTATACATGAAGTCTATTTTACGATACACGACGTCAAAATAGATCAATTTAAAGACATATATCACAAATTAAATACCATTATCAAGATCTACAGTCTCCGTAACCTGTATATGTCAAATAAAATACAAAAATTTACCAAGTTTCACAATCTTCGTTTCAAAATAATTGCAATACATCGTAATTAATATGAAATCAGCAAAAAGCGACGTTCAAGCCCAAGGTCGGATACGTTTTATTTGAGTATTTGAATACGACGTCGGAATGCTAATGAGGTTTGCTCAGAAAAATGTGGTTTATGCGAGCGATATCAAATGCGCCGGTAAGGGATTCGGCAAGAGCTACTGACCTGTTTATTTTATTGTAACGTGCAATGTCTGAGTGCATCTTAATAGCAATGACGCCAAGTTTTTTATAGAATAGAGGAAAAAGAGCATGTAAGTGATGCGACTCACCTAAAGGTTGGAGTAACATTGCCTAAAATGCGCCATTTTATTTGTGTTGTTATGCAAGTAGAAAACAATCTGTTACAAACCAAAATCTCGCTCCGGCTTACCAACTCCGCAGTTTCTGAGATGTCCTAAACACTGCTGAGCAAACAAAACCAAAATCCAGATGCTGCAGTATTGCATGAAAGATCAATTTCGGTTCCTAAAGTACCTTTGGGAAGAACCACACAAGGAGTCAAGTGTCCTGAAATAGCCACCCCTTTAGAGTCGACAAAGCGATTATCCTCATCCATTGGTACCATAATCAAAATCAACATAGCCATACAGACCACGGATATTTAAAATGTGTAATGGCTAGATTAAACAATGCGGATCTTCACGTTGGACCATGTCATTGTTTTGCGTTTGTAATTCTAATGGGGTACATAAATTTAGTACAATAACTACAAAACTACTATCTTGTATTATTCATTCGATATCATTGTTTTGCTTCAGTTGTTCTGCCTTGAGCATTCATCTTCCATACAATAACTTCAATAGACCATTGCATAACCCCACAAACTTTTTGTCTTTACTAACACGACAAAAAATTAGTTCCACATTTTATTTTCTAGGTCTTTATTTAGGAAGTGTTTCCGATTTATTCAAGGTTCCAACTGTGATTTGCAAAGGTTTAATATGAATTGGCGTGACTAACTATTTCAGAAGTTTCTACTTAGCATGAAATCATCTTATAAAGAGCCAAGACAGCACTTAGCATTATTTCCACAATTGCAATTACGTTCTTTTTTTCATTTCAAGCAAAACTAATGCGAACTATTGTATCCAAAAATTGGTTGCAAATGCTTTTTCATGCATTTCGCGTATTAGCTGTACTGGCTATTGTCAAAATTTGAATTCACTAGCAGCTCACTTGACTTAATATCTACAGCAGTTTTGTAATCTTCTGGTCATTTAGTTAAATACTTTTCCGACACTGACCTTAATGTGCCGAAAAAGTAATATTTTAAGTTATTTTGAACCTTACCAATTTATTTTATTTTTTTAACTCAAAAAGGGTATTCTCTATTAACAACATATGTATTGCATAACGAAGGTTGTTTATAACTATATATGTTTTTTATAAAAATAACCTCCGCAGTTCTTACCGTCCATTTTGTTACACCGTCCACTGTTTATCTTAAATCTACAAAATCGAAATGAAACTATTTTTCCATTTTTATCGTGGAATTTTTTATATTTAAAGTTTTTGACGATGTTTCAAAGACTTTGCAGTCTTTATGGTTACGGAGCGCACTGAGGACAACGTATCAATCTACCTAAATTTAACAATTATACAAATTAATTCGCGTAAACAGAAGAAATCATTCCACAAAATCAATTTCCTCTCAGTATTAAAAAAATATTTTTAAGAGTTACATAATTTAAGTTTCACGGCGTTGTTGGCCAAGATCACCGTTACATCGACCCGGAGTTGGCTATGAACAAACAGTATTCATTGGTTTTAGGGTAATGGAAGATCTATTGCTATTAGAAGTTTGACCTGTTACGAACGTTTGGTAATAGACATAAATATTCTATAGGTTAATCGTACATAAACTGAACGTTAAACGTGATTGAATTTTGGATGGTTTTTAATCTGTTGTAGGCAATTATCAACACTATGTTCTTGTAATAAAGCACTTAATTAAATAGTAACAATTTGGATAATAAGACTCTGGATGGTTTGTTCTTGTTTTATGAACATGGGTAACCACATGATAATTGTTTATCGCATTTGATAGGAATTTTAAGGTTTAGAA
>NW_023595432.1:0-4821 GCF_014839805.1 Manduca sexta | reverse complement strand
TTAATTGCTTGCCTATATCTAAATACACTATGATACGTGAACAGTGCTTTTGTCTTCTAAAGCTGGCATCATGTTATGCAAATTATTCTGAGGATTTATTAAAAATTTAACAATTAACCTGATCGAAAAATACTAGATATAATTGCCTCATCCGCGTGGAATTAATTGCTTTTTACCGGTCCGCATGCCGACAAATACGGTAATGATTAGATTGTTAGTTGGCCACGACTACCCGCATCCATATTCGTTGATCATCCTCTCCCACAAACCGTCCTGAGCCGAGGTTCGTAACCCGTCAGTGGGTTGACCTCAGCATGGTCGCTTAATTTTCAAGGGTTCTAAAGCGCTCTACCAAAAGTCCGGTGTGTATGTATAAGTCGGACCTTGTTAGGCTAACAAACGTAGGGTCATGTTAAAAATGCCTTTTTAGCCTGGATTTATGCTTATAATTATAGTATGAAGAATATAGACGTCCTAGACGAAATCAGCGAGTCCATTGAGCTGTTTTAATATGATGCGCAATTTATTATCACACTTCTATACACAATAACTCGATAAGAATAAAACCGAATGAAAATATGACAAAAACTCTATAGAAGAGTATAATGCCCATATATAATGATGTTTGTTTTAAATGTTAACATAATTTTATGCATTTGCGCGATCGAGGACTTTAAAGAATAAACAAGCGACAAAATGACCCCTTCGTGATAACATTAAGAAAGTGTCAATAGGTCAGTGTCAATCATTCGACAATAGCAACATGTTGGGACACTGTCTTCTTTAGATATTAATTAATCGTATAGAATGTATTGTTAGTCCAGTTAGGAGCAGACTCTACAGGTAAAAATGTTTGATTACGTTACAAGTTGCAAATAATTGGTACCCGGAACATCAAATCTGCATTATTACTTATTGAGTCAATAGTTATTAAAAGTTTATGAGTTATGACGTTTCTTCTTTATCATCCAAGTAATTATGTTTCTTAGTGAAGATTGCGGTTTAATGTAACCTTGATGAGCTTCGGTGGTGAGATTGGATAACTCTTAATTATAAAATTTGTTTACTTAAAATTGACGATAAATACAGTTGGGTGCGTGATATGTTTTAATAACACTGCACATAATGCAAACCGTGATACCCATATCATAATAAAGTTAAATAAAATATTTGTCTATAAAATTAAATAAGTGCTTATTTTTGTGTTTACAATTCACTGATAATAAAATAGGAAAATTAAAATAAAACTGCCGTTCACCAGATTTTAATTCCTAAATTCGTTGAGGTAAACCTGTATGTAGTTTTTAAGCTTCTTTCCTTCACAAAAAACGCCTTATAAGAGAATAAAGGAAGTTTTTATACATATTGGAAACGTCAAAGGTATACCGGTTAGGTTACTTACCGGGTATCGAAACACTAAAACCTTTTGGTTTGTATGCATGTATGGATACGTTAGGTATTTGACCGACAGTCAAGTGAACACACAAAAACAACGTGATCACACGTCCGCACCACCACGCAGCCATCTTGACACTGAGTGACGAATGCTGATGCACTCGTGTAGACGTGTTTACACGTCTGTCAGAATTGCTTTGTAAAAAGGGGCTTTTTGCTGTTAGGTATAATGCAGATTTGTATGTTGATATTATTTATAATATTTTTTCATGAATGGATTATTCCTCTTTCTCATGGACTGTATGCAGGGTCTATATTTTATATTTCAATGTTAACTTTCTTTATTATAATAAATGCGATGGAAATCGAGATAAAACACTGTTAAAATTTGTGATGTTTTGATAATTCTTGTGATAAACTGATGTGTCAAAATAATATTATATTTTTTTAAGATTTTGTGACGTCAACGTCACTGACCTTTGCGTGTGATAACATACTAATCTAGTGTATCCATGAATAAATTCCTACATATTGTAATAAAAATACTTTATCTACTACTAATGTTTTACTGGTGGTAGGTCTCTTATACAGTTGTGTTTCGGTTTGAAGGATATTGTAGCCAGTGTAACTACAGGACATAGTGAGACTTAACATCACGTAAAAATGCAATCTTGTCATTGGTCCGTTAGCTTCTTCACGTTGAGAAGTCCCAGGTTCAGTTCTTTGATCACTTAATTGTCCCACTAGAATTCTGTCACCTTATCTGAAAAAATAACACCATTAATTCTAATAGCGGTTCGCAGTTATAGGAACAAAGGGTCGATAATTCAACAACTGATTACTTTTGGGAGGCTATGGACCTCCGGTAAGCCACATCAAGATTCTGGAGGCTACTACCTATTATTATTATATTTTAATACACGACAATAGGGTACCGGAGTCATTTTTGTTCTTTACTATTATCAAATATTTACATAATATAAATTATAAAACAGAAGGAATTATCAAAATCCGGTAATAAATCAACAAGTTATAAGTCTTTGAATTTCGGTGGAAAGGGTAATTAACAAGAAACACAAAAGAGACGTAATACCCACATGTGACGTCATCGAGAATTAAGACGCGTGCGAAAGAAAGAGATGAAGCGATATCCCCACATCGCGCCCACTTCTGCACATTATAATATTTTAAATATGAATTACTCGCTCATTTTTAACCAATTTTATGCAGTTTTCGCAGGAGTGTTTTTCGTATTATTAACCATTACATATAGAATAATGTACAAAATCAAGCATAGGCCGGTCCCCTATTGTTTCTAGGGTATAAAAATGATAAATTTTGGAACATGCTTGAAAATATGTTTGTCTGACCTCATATTAGTATTGAAGGATACGTAGTAGAATGAGGTATTTACTATACGCTGTATTTGCTTACACCAGGATACGAAATAAACTCACCATATACATAGCGTAGTTACCCATATTTTTAACACCATGTCTATTTATTTATTTATAAAGATACACTAAACAGATTACTGACAATAATAATCTAAGTTACATTACAGTGGATCTAGTGGCTAGTCAGAATCCAAATAGAAGTGTATACAAGTTATTCAAATTAGGTGACAAGTACATGTTATTTAGTTACAAAATAATAAATATATCATGTCTGTAGAATGAATAATTGATTTATTCACTCTAAGTTTCAAACATTTTATCATTATGACGTTTCGACTTTCTTGTCGTCGCCCGATGTGGTTAGGGACGGCCCGTCAATCAGCGTATTATAAATACCTATTACTTTAAATAATAAATTGGTAGGAATCATTTAAAACGAACATAGAAGAAAGGAAAACAAAGCATCAATTAATTTTATAAAATATCCGACATTACCAAAGATCTGGTTGGTAGATGGTTAAAAAAGAAAGCGTTATAAACAAAGGTTTTAATATAGCAGAGGGATATTCCATTACCACGCGCAATATGAACACTTGAAATTGTCCAAATTGGGACGTTCTAACGCTATTACGTATTCGTTACTAATGTGTCACATTTTATTAAAATTCTAAGAATGAGTGGTTATAAGAAATTAACTATTTTTTATGTTCACGATTACTAATGAAAAAGGGGCATTCCTGCGTAGAGCGAGCGTCGACCCGAGATAAACAACACTAAAACAAGATTACTAATACCTAGTAGTTGTAAGCGATGGTGTTTCCGTGAATTACTAAAATCATTTACGGGCATCATTTCGAAGACCTTGCAGCCTTCATGGTCACGGGGACTGAGGTGTTGTTCGTCCGTAAAGTCAAAGTTACAATATCTATCTACATTTTACAATTCTACAACTTATTTAAAATTTTAGCTGTTGGTGATCCGATCTACGCAGAATGAGCTCACAGTGACTTGAAATCTGGCAGCCGGTCTTTTGGGTTCCGATTTAATTAAATGTAGAACTGGATCCCAGGCTTGTGCAAGCTTCCAACCATCTTCCCTATTGAAATTAGGATGTTTTTTAATTTCAATAGCCTCGCGAATCATCCTGGGCAGGAATCGGTGTTCTTTGTCTAACATTCGCGTAAACATAAGAAATCATTATAAAAAATATTAGTCAAATAAGTAAAATATTTAAATAGTAAAAATAGTAATATTTGTTGTTCAAGTGAATTAAGTTATAACAGGGAACGCTTTGGTTGCAGTTTTAGTTCAGATTTTGAACACATAGTTTATATAGAGGTTCGTGTCTATAGAATATAAGTCAATGTTTACGGAATTGTTCTGTGTCGACTTGTGGTGGAGTTGACTGTTTCAGAGGCTTTGCTGTAATGCGTACGCGGTACAAGTACGACTATTGCGCTGAGGTCATGGGACCGAATCCCAGGCCAAAAATATTTGTGACTGGTATTTCCATCTTAAACATTACTCAATCGCAGCTCGGAGTCAGGAAGTTGGGGGTGCGTTACCTCTTTGCCTCGAAAAGCATGTAGTGCCGTAATGGACCAGGTCCTGCGCCTTATCTCTCTGGTCATGTCAACAACTATAAATGTTATGTACGTCGCACTTGTTGTACATATCAGTGACTATAATTATTGTTTAAAACTAGTGTAACTATGTGTAATTTTATTATATGTACAATGTGGCAGTGCTAATAAATAAATAAACAAAAATGAAGGAACAGAGTGTGCACTTGTGTATTGCGCAAATCCTTGTGCACTATAATATCTCCTGCGTACCATTTTTTTTCGCGGAGAAGGTGTCTTATGACTACCGCCCAGCCTTCGTGGGGCGACTGGGCGGTTATGTTGGGGTCTCCGTGCCTTACGACCCGCGCGTTGCGCTGCCCGGATTTGATGTCGACCTTCAGGCGACCGCCGGGCCCAGTCCCTAACATTTATATACAACGCACGGCACACCAACTCCGCGGTGG
>NW_023595431.1:0-1625 GCF_014839805.1 Manduca sexta | reverse complement strand
TACATGATACGCGAGTGATATTTAATCATTTTACAATGTGCCAGAATGTTATTTGTAGTTTTTTGAAGTATATGTTTTAGTGAAATAATGTTGGAAGGGAACGTGCGCGGGCGCCAGCGGTCGCCGAGGCCGGCTGGCTGTCGCGACTCTCTCTTTTTTATGATTGATATATACAATTATTATGTATAATCTGATATTTTAGTCGCATAGATATATAAAATGTAGTATCCCCCGACAAATGCTTAGCTCTTCGTTAGTGTAATTCGTGTTCCGTTTGCGTTGCGCACAATATGTCCCCCTAACGCGTTGAATTGTACGATTGTTTGGCATTTTATTGATATGTGACGGTATTTCGTACGGACGATGTCTACTGTCTGGTATAATGATAATAATTATAATAATATAGCGTAACACCAAGCTTGTATCGCTTCTAATGTTTATTTGACGCGGATTATAAACTCGGTATGTTGTCGAATGGTAATGTGGAATAAAAATTATATTAAAATTGAAACTATCACCAATATTAGTTATAAATTAATTCAATTCTATAGTAAGGTAGAGTGCGTAGTTAGCCGGTAGCGTTGGAGTACGCAACTACAGTCGGTGAGACGTTGTGATCCGGAGCGGTCTGACATCGTGGCACTGGCCACCACCTCGCCACCACATCGCCACCACATCACCACCACATCGCCACCACTTCGCCACTCGGCAGTGTCATTGTACTTAGTTAGCGTTTAACGTTGACCGAATGTAGATATTTATTTTTGTTATATTGTATTGTACCCGAAATTCTTATATTTATGTATGAATACTTATAGAATTTGAATAGTGATTGACGAATCTGAAAAGTATCCTTAGACATCGTTAGATGTAAGCGATTATAAATTCCTTTGTACCCTGCATGTATCGACGTATCGAAAGCATTTAAATGTGTGTACTGTGTACCCGTTGCGTGTTTGGCCTCGGCGGGGCTTCGCTGGCCTCAACTGGCCTCAACCGGCCTCAGCGGGGCTTTACCGAGCCTCCTGTGTCTCGTCACATGTTCGACCAGCGAGGAAACGTAATACCGATAACTGTGTCCATTGATTTGTGCTTCACGCTGTAGTGACAAGTGCATGTCGAGTTTTATAAAATTTGAAGTACTATAATCTTATAACAAATATTTAAATAAGTTATCAATTCCCCAATATTGTGGAAGATGTATAATATTTTTTACTAATAAATTTAATATTGTATTGCGTTGTTTTATTTGATGCTTTAAAAATGAGTTCATTAAACTCTCACATAACTAGTATTGAATGATGGGTTGTGAAATGTTGTTTTGCGATCAATACACAATTTTAAACAGTTTATTGAAATTGTATCTCTTGTCATTAATTAATACACAATTGATAACAGTTATAATAATTTATTAAATATAACATCACAATGTTCATCATAACAATTTCACATACACTACGTGTAAAGCACAATTAACATCGCCTTCATTTTACTAGATATCTCTCACAATGAACCAATTTGAGTTTCATTATAAACATCCACAGTATTTTAAATATTAACTAACAATTTTATTGGTGTTACAAATAATCCCTTATATTCCAAATGTATTATTTAAATACAACACT
>NW_023595430.1:0-16000 GCF_014839805.1 Manduca sexta | reverse complement strand
ATGCACAGAAATGCAAGAGGACTTTGTTTTAAAATAGATATGTTTAGAACTTTTTAATAGGAACAATTAAGGCATGCAACTGAAGCTCACCTTACATGGGCTATCCAATAGTAAAAGAAATTCGAATCAATGGTTCCTGAGATTAGTGCGTTCAAACAAATAAACAAACTCTTCAGCTTTATATATTAGTATAGATTTTTAATTGTTTATATTATATAAAAGATTTTGCCTGGCTTTGCCCGAACAAGAGTTTTCCGGTATAAATATCCTATCTATTTTCCCTGGATAAAAGTACCTATGTCTTTTCCAGGATCTCAAACTATCTTCACACTCAATTTCAAGCGTTGGGTAGTTTTTCAGTTTATCGCGTTCAGACGGTCAGACGCGGTGGGGGACTTTGTGTTCAATATCTGATGTATTTGTCCGACTAGGTAAGGACCATTGCACTGCCTATTTTTGACCATGCACTATTATTTTAACATTATGAGCCTTAGTACCTGACGCGTTAGATTTGGATTTGAATTTGGACGAAATGAAAATCTTAAAGAACAAGTCTCAAAATTAAAAATATATATTTCCCTATTTGGATAGGATGGATGATACTATCAAAAACGATGAATAAGGCAAGTGCGGATAGAACCACTAGGGGTCGGTCTTTGTCTACCGTGGTGATGTAATACTATGTACTACGTATGTATTTTTATCCCTCAAACTAAGAACATTATTCCTGGAATATCCATTACGCACGCAGAGTAATAAACAAAAGCCACTTCAATATAAACAGTTAGAACATTCTAGTATTTTCTCTAGAACAGTTGCCTTACGTAGAAGTACGTCAGAAGTTAATTGATCAAGTATTTATGTTGCCGCGTATCCAATGTCGAGGGAATTCCGTTATGTAAGAACATTATTTGCAATGACTTTGCAATATGTTTTACAATAGCGTTGAAATTCATCGTTTTAGGGTCCCGTAGTTAATAGACCACTGGTCTAACAAACCCAGCTTCAGTGTAGCAGCCGTTTCTTTGCGTGCCCTTCAAAAAACATTTTCTTTGTCGGCGCTTGGCAAATTAGCTTCACTGCACCTGGTGTTAAGTGAAGCCCAAAGAAAATGCCAACAGGCAAATGTACAGGCATCCCCAGACAGTCGGCACAGTCATGCCGGCAGCATACCCGCTTAATGGACCCCAAGTTGTAGGAAGTATTTATGTTCTCAACTACAATAGTTATCCGGATAAAAATTTCACTACAAATGCTGTCCCTGATTTAAATACGAATATGAGTGTAAATAACTTATTCGGGTGTATTCGCTACTCATAAGTTATAATTATTCTGCTCGAATAATTAGCTAAGAACCGACGCATATATGGCGGATCGCAGTGCAGAGAATTTTTTACTGTCAACTTATTATCGACATTGTCTTCATTGAAATAATATTGAAATTCAACGAACACAACAATGTAATGCAATTTATTTAAGCTGCGCTCTGCCATGTATGCGTCGGACCTTATTTGGCGAAATTCGCCAATAATCTTAATGAGAAATTAGACATTATGGCGAATGTGAACCAAAAAATATATAATGACCATAGCTTGTACAGAACACACAAAGGTCTATATTGATTAATGTAATCGTTTTTTAGGAGTAAACAGATTTGATAAATAGATATTGTGTTGATAAAAAAGAGTGTATTCCCAAATAAAAGGTCGATGACCAATCTCTATGCCCTCTGGTAGTGCGGATATTCATGGATGGCAGTGCTCGCTTATCATCAGGTGAACCGGGAGCTCATTTATCCCATGTGAAATATTATAATTTGACGTGTCAATTTGAAACCAATGGTCATAACATAAGGTAGATAATATGTCGTCCAATATAATGGACACAGACTGACATACAAGATACTATAAATGCCTTTGTTAACAAATTACGGCTCGATGACACATTACCGGTATTACACCGGTTCGAATTAAATTAGCGGACTGGTTATACAGGCCCATTGTCTATACAATGTACTCTGAACTATATGAATTCATGTAAATCTTTTAAATTATCATTGTCGCAATAAATTTCGTTAGCTTATAATTACAAGGTTCTATGTTAATTTTTACTTATGTTGGAAAAGGAGATTAAAATATTCATGTTCGTACAATTTAGCAGACTTCATGTTTCGCCCTTTAATCATCTTTTGGGATTATAGGAA
The DNA here is from genome assembly GCF_014839805.1 of Manduca sexta. Lineage (NCBI taxonomy): Eukaryota > Metazoa > Arthropoda > Insecta > Lepidoptera > Sphingidae > Manduca > Manduca sexta. Next base: position 13,797 of record NW_023595430.1, on the reverse strand, counting down.
ATGTAGAATTATGTGATATATATAATTTAATGCAAATAAAATTCATTGCAAAAGACCCTTGTAATACTGAACTAGCGATTTATTTCCTAATGACTGACGAGAAAAGCAAGACGCCATAAATGACATTAAGACATAAAATTTTGGAAATATGTTGGTTGTTAGAAGAAAACGCAGCAAAATCTATAAAGGATTTCAATGAAATTTGGCATAAGGTTAGAAAATTTCCTGGACTACTTTTTATCCCGGTATATTAAAAAAAATGCTTTTTTCTACTTGAATATCGTCATAGACTTGACGCTATGAATAGCTCCAGTGCTTTAAGAATTTTTAATTCAGGGAAGGCTTTTCACGGGGACGAATATAATAATAAATGACGATAATTATTCTCGTAATTGGTCTAAGAATAGTGGCTGGGTATATCAATTGATTTCGGACATTATATTCAACAATTCAAGTCATTAATTCAACTGCATACTATACTTCAATCGCCACTTAGGTAACATAGACAAGGCGGTAGTTATTCAAAATCTAATATACTTAATAAACGTTTTAAGAAAAATAAATAACAAAACATTACTCGCCAAATCAAAACATACTATTATTACTTATAATTCCCCCATTAAATCATTTATCTTGCTGACAGCATACAGCTAAGTTTTTTTTTTATTAAAACTTGCAAAGGTCAAAAGCAAATTGAAATAGTTAATTACTAATATCCTAGCTAATTTAAGATATTGATAATGACTCAATGAAAAACCACTGATATGTTCTAGGTTCTTGACTCGGTTGAAATTATCAATGGTAATTTCGTTGTATAGTATTATTTTCCTTTATAACAAAAATCAGATAAGATTTATAAACTTATTCCCAATGTGAGGTTAGCGCATCACATTTGTTAAAAGGAATTTGTCTTAGATGTTATAACCAACCGCCTGTATGACCTTCACCATCTCTAATAGATCCAGGCACACGAAAATAAAATAAAAAAATACAGTTTTCCAGGATCTGAAACTCGTTCCCTCCTCTCAATTCCCATACACGCTGTTATTTTACTAAAACAGCGTCGAGAATTATTAGACAGCATTATATAATATCAGAATGCGTAAAAATAACTAGTCCGCCATCTTAGATAGTCTGCCATATTAAATTTGGAGTGCAATCATTTTATTTTTTGTATTCTTCTTAGCAAACCTTTTTATTTGATGCCCATATAATAAGCGTGCACAAATAATAACAAGTCCATCATCTTCGGCTGTCCGCCATATTGGATTTCAAATGACGTCACTTAGTAAATCATGCATTGTTGTCCAAACTAAACTTTTGTACAAAATTACTTGTAATCGGTTGAGGAATGCTTTAAAATACATTTGCAAAACTTGACCCGAACATGCATCAATACAAACATTGCAAATAAAATAAAATAAAATCTTATAAAATAAAGATAGGTCTTCGAACCCGAGCTCTCTGTCCAGTTATTCCATTCAACAGTAAACTTAATTGTATTATTTACCCTACAAAAAATTATTTAATAGCTTTTATTTTTGCTAAATCTTTGTCTAAGCTAACACTTCAAAGGCTTCATGTAACCCAATTCCTGCCGGCTTCCTTTCGTAATTTATATAAAGTCTAATTATCATTAAAACGATGCAGATCGCATTTACGTATACTAATACTTATACGGTGTATCGAGTTCCCTTTTATAAAATATCACCCTTTGCCACTAGTCTATATACTTTGTAAATGATGCTGTATTTCAAGTCCATGTAGAATTAATTACAGAACGTTATTGCGATATTATAAACAATGTTACTTTGTTATTATTCGGATACGCCAAATTGACCCCGCTGCTCCTGATGGTGGAGTGGGGTCCAATAGATTGTCGACTTACGAGAGATGATTACCCTCGATAGTCGACTATTATGCCGGCCTGCTGGAACCCGACGTGAGCGCCTATAAAGGGGTCTAATAAAAAATACTTAGTTACTTAACAAACACCTGTATCCTCGAGGGGTAGACAGAGATGGAACCAATAGTTTACAGCTTGATTCTGACTATCATTCCCCGCGTACACTCAAAGGTTACTTATAAACATCCAATCGGTTAAGTAGTTTATGAGTTTATTCATTACAAAATATATGTTTTCTTTATTAATTGGATTTAGAATCTTATCGTCATATTAATTGTTAAATCGAATGTCAGTCACGTATTTTTTAATCGCCCATGATCAAGCGAATTGATCATTTATTTATTAACAGTATAAAATATCTTTACATAATATGCTGGTACTTACAAAATATCATCTGATTCGAAAATAAGATTATATTATACTAGTTTTTGCTCTCGGCTTCGCCCGTGTGAAGGAATTTTCCGGGATAAAAGTCCCGCTATATATTGTCCCGGGATAGAAAGTAGCCTATAACCTTTCCGGGTCTTAAACCATCTCCATACCAAATTACATAAAAATCCGTTCGGTATATTTTGAGAAAATCGATAACATAGAGACAGACAGAAAAGGGGACTTTGTTTAATAACATGTATAGAAATTATTGTAGTGTCAAAAAGTAGTTTATTTTGTCAGTATATAATTAGACGAAATCACGTCTAGATTTATCTTTATAGCTGTAAAAATTCCGATCCGAGGAAAAAAAAGACTTCAGCTCACTGTACCTTAATTGCGGAGGTCAGATGTAAGACGTAGTCCGTTAACTATACGCCTCTTGTGTCTAGATACAATGTAAAAACCCAGAGATTTTGCAGTTTTGATAGATAGATAATTATATATTGAAGACCACATAAGTAAAAGAAAAAACACATATACAAATTAACTAGCTATATATAAATTAGCTAGTGCTATAAAGTAGCGGTTTTGTTTGATATATTACATAATTTATCTCTATAGTTATTTTTATACCGCTGCTATTTCATTCAAGCCCTGACAATACCTAGATATTTAGTATGTATTGTAAGGTTTTGTGCAACATCTTAGCAAGACACAATACGAGACTGACAATTTATAAAAAGATTCACAACCACCCGCAGTTATGCAATGTACGATATATGTATAAGTACCTTTCTTCTCTCTCTAGTACCAGCATTGTTATGAACAAATATACAGGGTAATTTTGACATTGCGTTACTAAATGAAACCACATACTTATCTTCATGAAAATAACACCTTACAATAAGTTACTTGAGCCGTAGATGTAAAATAATAAAGTGTAAGTTTCGAACAAAATAAATGTTATTAAAAAGTAATTTTAATTTTACGCGCCCTAATGACACTACTACTCTAAAATAATTCGTCGCAGCGGCAGCATCATACTTTCAGTCAGAAATACACTCACGCACACGCCATATTCGCATTAAACTACAAAATTATAAAAAAAATCAGAAAACTAAAACCAGCATTTTTGGTGAAAATATTCGTTATTAATGGATGGTTTTTGGCACAAAATCAGCAAAGGTGAAGACGAGTATGTGGTTTAATTTAGTAACGCAAATAGCTGCAAAGGTCCTACGAGTAAAGAAAAGTTAACGACATGGCAGAGTGGTACGGGGAAGCGAAAGATCATATTGTGAGCCACACAATCGCTTAAATAACGTTTGGTTGGTTTCTCCTAACATCACAAGCGGCAAAACGTTAATGATAACAAATTAACAATAATCGAGAGTGTGACGACTACAAAAATGTTTAACTGTATTTTATATTTTATAGTACTTACTATTAAGTTTGAATGGAGAAGAGAACTGTTGACTAAAAAATTTAGAACGATTTTTCTCAGAAAAAAGTCTTGGTTTGATTTTCCTCCTCCCAATGACTAGAGAATTTTTCACTCTGGCTGGAACTTTCTTTGCAATTAACTTATAGATATGGCGCCGTCGTACACACAAGGGCCGTCCGAGCTACGACTGAATAATGTTTATTTTGCGTTGTGAAAAATAAAACTCGAGAAATAATTTAACTTATATTATATTAGGTGTACAAACACTAAAGTACAGGAGCTAGCGATCGATGAACGCGTCAACTATAAACATAAAAACTTGTAAATTAAATGATTTAGCACTTAACTAGAATATTAGGAAAATTATGTCGCAGGCGTCACTAGTTTGCGTCACAGTTATTCATTTTTTTATCAGATTCTAAGTATATAAAATAATATTATCAAAAGTAAAAAAGCGAATTAAGAGATAATTTAAAGTACTTGCCAGAAAATGGTTAAATTTCTAATCTATGTCTAAAGTAAGGCGGCTGTAATAGTTGCAAGTACCTGCCAGCCGAATGTAAAAAATTACAAACAGAAATGGTAATTTGGAATAATTTACAATTAATAAACAAAAAACACATAAACAGATTATGTTCTATAAGTTAAGCATTGCACCCCGCCTCATATAGCTAATAATTTATACAATAATAATAATTATCTTGTGCTACAAAATAAATTATCACATAACATATTGTAATTAAGTAGGTACATAATGCCGCATCATAGGCCGTCTATAAAATACCTCACACGATATCACAAATTTTGGAACCCCACTCTGTCCTTATAGCACATGGTCACATTTATATTATGCAATAATTGAATTATATTTTTATATTTCCTCCAGAAGTGAACTTCAGAGCTAAATTACTGTAGACTTAGGACATGTGACGTCATCGATATATATGTACTACTGTGAGGTCAGGTTGTCTCATTCCCACATATTCTGGTCATACGATGACACACTTCGTTAACCCAAACGCATGATGTAATTTATAAATGGCTCCTTATGTTTGCAACTGGCTCATCGTACTTGTCTCACACTTGTCTTTGGCAAATGCCATATGCGGATCTATTAAAAACGACATTATATGTAATTGGTAATAGACCTACACTGATTATAGACTTGCAGCCTTTATGTATAATACTATTTCAATATTATCACATCCATTGACTAAAATATTCTCCATTACATCACAAAATTAATTTATGGTCCAATAAAACCTACATTTATAATACTTCAAAGAGCACAGCATCCGCCAACTTTCTTTTTCGGGGATAATACATTCACAATACAAATAATAAAATTACATAGCGTAAAACCAAATATACAATAATAGTAATATTGAGGCAAAAGCCATAATTTGCTCTAAGCATTGACTAAAAACTAAACGCCTCTTTGCAAGCTACTATGGGAATTCGAGAGGGAACTTTGTTGCAAACTCTCTTCTTCATCGGTTTCTCGGTCGTTTGATATTCTGATGGCCTGGTACCACTGGTTCGTAAGATCTGTCATTTGACTCTTGCAATCTTTTAATTCCTGTAATTTAAATAATTAAAATTACTCACGTCACATTCTGTTTACGGCTGTTATTATTTAATTACAAACATGTGATTTTTATGGCTATAACATTAAATAAAAATACCAAAATGCAAATACTTATCATACGCACGATATTCTTTTCCACATAAATCTACCTATAGGAATAATGGATTGTTAAAAGAAATGATAAACACACTTACTTGATGTGTAAACCTTCTTGTGAAAAATGGCGTTAAATACTTCATGTCCAGTCGCACAAAACCACGTAAACGTGTCGCATGAGAATAATTAACCTGAAACCAAAATAAACTATTCATAATGCTGATAATAAAATGAGTTATCGGTAAACTTTTTCCGTGTCGGAATTTATACGAATTGTAACTGGTTAGTGGTCACGCGACAAGACACGGCTAAGATCATCGATTAAGATTGTATTATTGTTTTTTACAACGGTAGCATCATTTTGTTTCCAATAATACTTTATTATGCAAACCACTTTTAAAAACTAGTTTTAAAAATAACTTGATTATAAATATAAAAACTTTCATGTTTACGTTAAACGGAATTTTATGGATATATGTACAATGAACTGAAATTTTAAAGACGAGTTTGAACAATACAACTTCGTACCTATTGCTGTATCTTCTTAATTAAGGCATATAACATTTTAAGCATATTTTAGGTCAAAGTAAAAGAGGCTTAAACAACACTCGCACGCAATGCACTTACCTCTAATTCTTCTTCAGTAATCTCGGACAAATGTTCAGAATCAATGGCCTGTCCCCACTCCTTTGTTTTTGTGAAACTCACTTCCTTTTGCTTGCGCAATGAGCGGGAACGCTTTGTCTTCTTGTTAGCCTGAAGAACATAATCGCATTCAGAATAGATGAACTGGCAATATAATAATTATTAATAAGGCCACAGGTCGGTCCAGGGCCGGCTATCGTATTTTTGTAAGCAAACGCAAGTAAATTTGTTACAAATTACTGATTCACGGTCAAGCCAGCGTAAACACCTCCATCCGTTATAGCCGGTACAAGGTAAGATCATTTATAGTTCATAATATAAAAAGATTCGAAATCCATACAAAAAATTATAAATGTGTCAGTTTGTTACGCTTTTAGGATAAACCACTAAAACGATTTTGCTAAAGGATATTGGCGCAGTGAGACTTTTGTCCCGGGAAATGTTTTCACGCGCGCGGAGGTGCGAACACCTTGTACTAAGTTAAAAATATATATTACCCTTAAAAATTTGAGTAAAGGCATTGTCGAGCCTCCGAAGAATAGTGTAGTAAATAGAACAATTATAAGAGTGGTTGTTATTATTACATGTCTGGTTTCGTCAGAAAACCCAAGATGTAACGATAAAGCGTATGAAATGGCTCCGCGAAGACCTGAAACAATATGATTTTTTTTAATTCCCTCTTATAAGCATTGAAAATACTGGTAACTGCAAGTATTTTTTTTATTTGGAAATTGTAGTTCATACTCAACGGCTGTGCAGGCAAATATCTTTACAACATAAATTGGCTCTGATTATCACGCTGTTGGGAGTCTGGGTAATTACCACAGATTTGTGTATTTTTGCCACCAATCGTTAATGTATATCAGTGGCGAAAGGTGAAAATTTCCGAACGGGAACCTGACAATATATAGGTACTAACGTGAATAAATGCAGTCTGCAACACGTTCTGATGATAATAAGATTCTACAGAAATTCTACATAACGGGAAGCCCGCATGTATCGAGTTATATGGAGTCTTATGGACCCGTCACCACCGGTGTCCGGTATACATATACTATTGCATTCTGTTTATAAAAATATTAAATATATATGCAACCACATAGAGTTAATAGTTTGTGTAAGTTTGCTTAGTTCATGAATATTCCATGCACTATGTCTCTATAATCTGACATTGATAAACTAAATACATTAATAAACATGATAATTAGGTTTTGATGTTTATACTTTACCACTGAACCACATAATGAACATCATTTTTTTCGTTATTTTGTGCTCTCGAAACTTGTTGCAGAGTAACGCCAGGGGGAAAATATTCGCCGCTCGACCAAGCAGACACATAACAATGCTCCATACAACTAATGCTGGTTCTACACGATGCCTGAAGCTGTACAAAATATAATTATAAATATATTTAATAACACTCATAAATGGGAACCTACCAATTGAGCGGCTATCATGTAGTCACAATTCAAAAACTTCAAGTCAGCTACACAAATACCACCATACTATATGATTTGTGCACTGTTGAAAGTCTAGCGAAAATACAAATAGCGTGTGCGCGCGCATATTTACGTACGGATTCTTTAAAAACATCTTAGAAATATATGTTTCAATTAGGCTTAAGCACAGATGTGTCTGTATGTATTATTTTTTTAGACCATAATTTATATTTATATATTTAAGCTGAACTTTTGGATTGTTTGGAAGATCTGATCACTTGAGGTAGCGATCTGATTTCGAAATTCGAGAATTGTTTTACTAATACGAAATGGAAGCTAAGCATTATACTTGAGTGGAACCTCTCACTCTTTGTGGATTATATTATAATTTAAGCACATTACAATTTACTAAAAGATAGTTTACCTAAATATGGCCAGACCCAAATAAGCAAAAACACATGTCTCTGCAATAAAAGCCAGTGTCCTCATTGTTTGTTGCATAGTTACTTGTGTCACCGTTGAAAGATTAAAATGAGTGTAGTGAGACATCACAATTCCACAAAACAGTATAGCCATAATCCCTGAAAATGACATTACATATATTTAAAATCATCATAAATCGTAACCTACTAAAAGTTTCATTATAAATATTGTTTTAACTGATTCTCCTGAAAAATTATATATAGGGGGTTTGTAATTATGGGTTTTTTTTCTGTAAACAGGACAAACCACCTTAATGAAGTTATGTAGGCAGAACCAAAAATATTACATTTTCAGAAATATATGGCGGACTGTTGCACAATGGACGGGACCATATGTTGATTTAAAACAAATTGTATTAAATTCAAATATTTTTAACTATAAAATATTAGAGTTAAGTAAAATAGGGTATTTAACAAAAAAACTTTACAATAATATTATGTATTGTATTTAGTATTCTACCCATGTACTTGAAAACTAACTCTGAAATATTCATAGCAGATATGGTCAAAATAATTTAATAAAAGTATTAAAATTCAATGCCATGTATTAGTCTAACAAATACACTAAAATTCTTTTTGGTCTTTTCAATACTGGATTGGTTTAGGAAATACTCAAAGTACTACATAAAAAGGCCCCAAAATAATTGATGATTTTCCATAATGGTAATAACAGAAACAATACCACAAGACTTTAATTAATTTCTTTTAAAGGTGTCCCAAAGTTATGTCAAGATAGATTAGGTTATTATGTTTCGAATTTAAGGCGATACTCAAGGTCCATTTTCATACATTTTGTTTAGGCTTTAATCTGGGTAACTAAACAAGTATTGGCAAGTAAAGAATTTAAATTCACGTCTAGTTAGTGATTAGTTCTCGCAGTTGGAAGTAAAATGTAAAAATAATTTAGTAATAATCATGGTTATTTCTGCCTTTAAAATTTCGTCATATTAAATTTTAAAGGCCGAAATATCCATGATTATTAATTATTTTACGTTTTTCTTCAACCGCGAGAACTAATCACTAACTAGACGTAATTAAATTACTAATTCCTTAATGAAGCTACCACCTTAAGTATACAGTATATAATAATCTATATATTTTTATTTTATATTAATCTGAAACTGTAAGATGCCCAGTTCATAGAAAAACACAAATATATTGAATAGCTCATCAGCTAGAAAACAGTAATTAAACAAAGAAAGAATAATAAGAGTAAATAATTAATTTTATTAAATAATGAATTTAAGTTGTAAATATTCTTACCTGACAAGTGAATTCCCTCAGCAAGCACATATGGAGCATAAGTAAAAACTAACATCATGCCAAATTCCAGTGAAGGATTCTTCCTCAGATCAACATGTTTAAGTAGGAGTGCACTAACAAGAGCAAATAACACCCCAATACCCTCGCGAGATGCAAAGAACATCAACCAGAACCTGTTTATAGCTGAGAGAATAGCTTCTCCTGTTGACATATGGGGGTCGCTTTGAATCTAATACTGCTGTTGTCAGTACAATCGCCACAGCGTCATTGAGTATACTCTCTCCAAAGACCAACATGTTCAGAACAGGGTCCACATCCAGGGCATGAAATATTGCCACAGTGGCCACAGGATCCACAGCCGATATCAGAGAACCAAATGCAAATGATTCTACAAAACTAAGTTTATACACAACCTGAGCCAAGCCCAGTAGATATATTCCAGCTCCAATAACAAAGGCTGATATAGCTGTACCTACAATTGCAAATAGCAGTATGGAACCAATGTTCTGAAAAAAGTTACCTTTGTGCAAATTATACCCCGATTCAAATATAATTGGGGGAAGTAATACTAAGAAAAAGCAGTGGGGGAAAATGCTTCCTCTTTTCGCCAATTTGCAATATTTTTTATGGACATTAAATTTATAATCATCCCAATGAGTGCACCAAGGAAAACAATCACAACGCTTTCAGGAAGGTAAGAAAATCCTGTTTGCAACATAAGATGAATCAACAATATTCCGAGTGCCAGTATGCATAGCACAAAAAATATTGCCATGGAACTATTATGTTCATCTTCCGCCGAACTTTTTTCAGGTAGGGGGAGCTGCATCTGACGGATTCACAGAAACATTCGGCGTTGCCGACGACGAAATATTCACTTGAGTGATAGAAAATAGAGAGGAATTAGATGACCCTATATCATAAACAGGATTAACATTTTCTGGAGGTGGATTCGGCGACGTAGATTCAACAGTCTCAATATTACTTGCTTCGCTAGAACTCGTGACATTCCCTTCGCTCGCCCTCTTCGGCCTTGATAACTTGTATAGAGTGTTGTCATAATTGTTATCGTAATCATTATTGAGTAATTTTGCGTTCGATATTTCAGTGCCTTCCGTATGTAATGTTTTAATATTTTTTTTATTTTCACTGTCTTCTCTATTGCCACGAGATAAATTTACGATGCAAATGAGGGCTATCCATAATACTTCCTTTTTACAAAACCATGGTGAAAGTATGATATATATTGCACTTTTCCGTATTTCGTATAATATTAAAAAGTATAAATATTTTAAATAAATCCAATTTTATGTATTTGATTGCCACTTCATTCTTTTGGTCTCTGCTTCACACTTCATTTTTGACAGTTCCAGTGTTTTCACTGTCGATTTAAATTTAACCCTGAACTTTATAAGAATTATCCTTAAAATCCCTCAAAAATTAAAAGTCCTTTTTAGATAGGTAACATTAAATGTAAAAATACCTTTTCATGTATTTAAACGCAAGTGAAGCAGTAACATTATATAGAAATATTAGCCATAACTATAAAAAAATCTCAAATAAGATTTTTTACTTTACGATATAATTGGCAACACTATTCGGCTATGGTTCTTGCAATTTGACAAAACATGAATGTATTACTGACAGTTGCGTCAAATTCGGATCTCTCTTTTTCTCTCATTAAAAAGCAATGCCCGTTAATGGTCACTGACAAAGTGAACGCGCATTCTTTGTGACTTTTTTTTCGATCGCTTTACTTGTTATTTCTTGTACGGTCTGACCGGACAGAGTTTTATAGTTTTAGTTCATTTTAATAAGATGGATTCAACTTTACGTGAACAAGTTATGATAAATCAATTCGTACTAGCAGCAGGTTGTGCACAAGAACAAGCTAAGCAATTACTACAAGCTGCTCATTGGCAATTTGAGGTGAATTTTATAATTTATGTAAACAAACAGTAGGTAATCATGAAATGGCTGCTATTTTATTTTACAAATAGCCTTCAAACGTCGTCAGACTGCATTCATTTAGGCATCATGACATTTTTAAATTAACCTAATAACTATATGGAATTATGTAAAAGAGCGCTGTTGTAGCAAAATAGTGCTATTTATTCTGCGGTGATTATGATTACGTTACACGGGAGATGTATTGACATGTTGGTATTGACGAAATAACACGCAATAAGCAAACATACATAGACAAGTTTACTGATTAAGATTATAAATTATATGGTGCACACATAACAAATAACACCTACTTATACGCGTGCGGCGTGTGTGTGCTACATTATAAACAATCTATTTTTATTTACTCAATGAGAATATGTCTGTTGTATATACACTGACATGAATACAAGCAATCATGTGATTTAAATGCATAAAAGGAATGTTGCATTTTTTATTTACTAAACTGGATATAAGTGGAAAGACAATATGTGTGTATTGAAAATTCTTTATCATTGTAATTTATTGAACTTTTGTAAATATTGAACAAGATAAATATAAGAAAATTATTAATAGTAATACACCAATATTTACAAAATGTTACAATTATTTAAGCTACATCACTATTTATAAAATAGCCATAGCAACAATCTGGGGTTTGGGGCATGGTAAAAACAGATGACTGGTATTAATTATTATTGTTTAAAAACATGTTTGTGATGATAATTAATAATATCAAAGTAATAATATTTCAAAGAAATTAACAAAGAGTAATATTTTATATATGGTTTAAGGTGTTATAAGTGTATCTATATATATTTTTTTTTTATTTAGAACACATAATTATTTACTTTTAATTTATTTTGTATGCTATATATTGTTCAAAAATATTATTTTTCTGTCTTTGCACCTATAAAGTAATAAGTATCTTTTTTTTCATACATTGTACCCTCCAAAAATATGAATTTTCTTTGATGTGATTTCAATGATACATGTGACAAGGCTCATTTATAATTTTAAAAGTATAGTAGGTAATTAATAAGTAAATATATTTTTTTGGTGCTTCTCATGTGATTTATGCTGCAATATTGTATCTAATGCTACAAACCTAGTTTTTAATTTCAGCTTAATGCTATTTATGAAACATATTTTATCAGGGAGTTTATTACCATTTCTCAGAAGGTTTAGATTGTTATAAAATTATACATTAAAAAATAGTAGCTCTCTTTATTTAGGTAGTTATTTCATTTTTATTTCAGGTAAAATTTCACCATTATTCTTAAACAACTGAATTAGTTATTATTCATCTCAAATAATCACTAGTCATCACAAATTACGAGTATGTAATGAGAATTAAATATCTAAATATACAGTGTTATGGGTCAAATTATTTTCTTAACTTTCTTTGTTTAACATGAAATATATCGGTCTTATTGAATATCTAACACTACATGCAAGAATGTTATTAAAATATACTTTCTTCAAGCAAGTTTTTTTAACTTTTAAAGTGTTTTTTTAAATTTAATGTTTCGATTTATCTTAATAACCACTCATGAACTTATTCATATTAATTTGAATCAACTAATATTAATTCAAATTAATAAAAACTATACATACATTGTAAAAACAGTGCATTTAATTAAGTGTTCAGAATTAAATTCACTATTTCATTACAGTTTTACAATATTAATTCAAAGTTAGTTCATAAGTTATACTCATTGCTATATGTGAACAATAGAATAAATATTTGTAACTAGCTGTTACAAACAAAACCTTTCCACTACAAAGTATCTAAATCACTGTAGCAAACTATATCACCATCACCACGACAGCAACGCCATCTACTGAAATAATCATCCAACAATTTTCACAAACATTCGCATTTATAATATTAGCAAGATAAGAAGTAAAACTATGTAGCAGATTGTTTTTGTTTCTTGGCTAGACATTCTCATAAATGCCAAAGCAGGCTTCTTAATTTAACCCTAGTGTAAGGCTTAGATACTAGGATCATAACAAGTATTGCTCGACAATGAACATATACTTGCCGTTAACAAGATTTAAAATTTTATGCGTATTATTTCAAATGTATTGTAAATTTCGAATACACAGCTTTTAAAAGCAAGGCTAGCGTGCCGTTTTACTGAAGGAGCGCTTAATGAACTAATAATTTTTTAATATAATATTATGTACTCTCTGTTTCATAAGTATTGGTTTAAAGCAACTGTTATTTCGTAGTGATTGAATTAAAAAATATATAAAATAAATATATTATTAACTAGAGTTACTCAGAATGTTTTCTGTTTCAGACAGCACTATCAATATTTTTTCAAGAAGTTGCCATTCCTGCTGGAGCAAATGGTATAGCAGCACCACAATATAGACAGGTAAATCGACCCTAGCAATGTTTTGTATTTGATAAATATTACTTTAAATAGATGAAATCAGAAATTTATATTGGAAAGCGAAATAAAATACGTCTTGTCAATACAAGACATACAGACCAGAGTCAGTACATTTACTTTTTTATAATAGTGTCATTACATATAATTCGACTAATGTATGATCTAACATCCCAAAACGTAGTCCCATTTCTCGAACAGATAAGATATCAT
>NW_023595429.1:0-22000 GCF_014839805.1 Manduca sexta | reverse complement strand
CATATGTCTCTCGGCGTATCTGTAAGACGGGGTAGCGCGCGTAGGCGTTCTATTTCGGCTAAGGCGATTGAGTCCGGGCGCCCAAAGCGCGTTTCCAGACTCTTTAACACGGTGTTCGGGTCGGCGTTGGTTATAAGCAGTCCTTGTACTGCTTCCTTGGCGATGCCCCGGAGGCTACGGCGTAGCCGGGACATGTTTTCCAACGTCGTGAAGTGGCTCATGGACTCTATGTAGGCCGCTCTATATGTGAGCCAATCGTGATGATCACCGTTGAACGTAGGCAACTCTGTGTACCTTAAAGGTTGCCTATGCTGTGCGGCTTGCACAGCTTGTGTTATGGCGGACGCGAGTTCTTGATACTCCGTCCTCGGTCGCGATGCGACCAACGCGCCGTCTTGCACTTGTTGCGGGTTCGGCGTTGATTGCGGTTGCTGCGAAGCTGAGTTGTCTCGTAGCCAGGCTGCTACGACGGGCGGCGGTTGCTTCGTAGCGCGGTGTTCGTCGCTCCGTGCGGCGATTACAGGCGGCGGCTGCGTAGCTTGTTGAGTTCGTTGCCACGATGCGGCTTCAATCGTTGGCACTTCAGGCTGCGCAGTCGGGTTCACTGAAAATGGCATAAAACGGACGGATTATTTGTTTCGGGCGTTGTGACGGGATGCGTCGGCGGGTGCACGGCACTGGCTCCCGCCGGTACAGTCGCCGGGTTGTCCCATGATACGGCAGCGATCACTGGGTCCGATGACTGTATAGGGGCTTGCTTTCCCGTCGCAACATCGGTCGGTCGGCTCTCGATCGCGAGTAATTGGCTAGTTTGAACCCAGCTATGTACTCGGCAATCTTGTCCGGCCTCCGTTATGACGGATTCGAGGTCGTCCTCGCTATCCTCCGCCTCGATTTCAGCTAGCTTGGCGGCCGCTAGCTCTATTTTCAGTGCGGTGAGTTCAGCCCTGGCCTGTGCCAGGCGGCGTGCCCTGAAGCGTGTTTAGTTGACGACGCTGTTTTGCTTCGGGCTCGCTCTTGCGTCGATTGTTCCGTTGCGGCGGCAGGTCGCTCCTCCGCAGCGGTGCAAGGCGCGGCTTCCCGAAGCGTAGCGGTGTGTGTCGCTGTGCTCTCGGCGATTGTTTCTTCGGTTGCTTCAGTTGTTCCGGTGACGGTCGCCGACGTCGCTGTAGCGGACGTCGCTGTCGCCGAAGTCGCTGTCGCCGAAGTCGCTGTCGCCGAGGTTGCTGTAACAGACGCTGATTCCGCCCGCCTCCCGGTGGACCTTGTAACTGGCATCCTTCCCGCTCACGTTAATCCGGCTCACGAAGGACCAAAATGTGGGGCGTAGGATCGGCACAGGACGCCTTTCCGTCCCCACAATGAGTGCTGGATTGCGTGAGGGAAGTGGCAATGCCAATTAATAAGGCCCGGGAGGTTTTTTATAGCGTATATTCACTATTCACACACGTTAAATAATACAATGATCCGGCGGACACACAGTAGCGGCGTATGTTTCGCAGTGCGGCGTGAGCGGTGCAGCATGCACGTCGCTCTCTCCTTTTCTTGCACTGTTTTTCCTGGCTGGAACACTTCAGGGCTTCTTGTTTTCTTCCTTTTCTTGACTCGAACTGAACTTGCTGGAACTCGAACTGCCGAATGCCAAAATTGCATTCGCTTATATATAACCCGGCTATCCCGTAGGAGAGAGCCGCCAAAAATAGAGCCTTTTTGCAGCCTCATTTTCACTTCCTAGCTATCACTATTTTATAAATAAAAGTTGGACCTCTGGAGTCCCCTATGTGAAATTTACACGGTTTTATAGATAAATCAATTACCTATAACTATACATAAAAATAATACGCCTATGTGCGATACGAAAAAGTTACAATAACAAAACACAAGAAATTTGTCTACAGACGACGCACAAAAGGCCTTAAAAATGCTATTTACTTTGATATGAACTTATATACAATACCCATGTTTACGGCATGGGGTAGGCAAAAGCAAAAACTATATCTACGTAAAGTTTCTACACTGTCACTTCAATATCTCGGTCGTGAGATCGCTTTATAACGTACCACTAAAAAACAGTCACACACACGTGCGCGGGCGCATTGTCCGTCCCTCTCTGGGTGTGTCGTTTCGCTCGACACACCTACTGCGCATGCGTGAATGCGCTGTCTCGCTCTTTTCGTGTGTGCGTCCTGCACAGTTTCGTAAGTTGAAAAATTTATATGAATATTTTGACGGTAATGAATATATAGACAATGCTAAATGTTAAAGTGATTAGCGTAAAATTACAGTTAATACTTTAATATCTCTAATTTGCGAATAAACGAAAAAATATAGGCATATTCTGTATATTCGTTTTGTACGCAGGCCGGTATGATTATGTTATCTGGCAAGGGACTATGATCTCTATGTCAATCGATACTTTATTTAGATGCTACTCCGCCTACTATCAGGAACAGGCCTTTTAAAAATAAAAACAAAGTGCGAGCTGACGTTTTTAGAACACACAGTTCTGCAGTGGCGTTATTTAAATATTATTTAAGAGTTCTGATTATTTAATATTATGTGTATAACTGGTACCATACTCAACATGTCTTTCTATAATCATAAACGCAAAACAGGAAATAGAAAAAGGTGTTGGATGGTGTTTCTACTGTTTATGGGCGGTTTTGTAGTTTACCATCAGGCGAACAGCAAGTTCGTCTAATCAATCAAAGCAAAAAAAAATATATAAAATGTAATGTTGATAAATAACGTTAGCGTTTACGCCTCAACAAACGTTTATCTTTAAATATTTTATGGAATAACATTTTTCTTTTTATCAAAATGTGTTGTGATTGACTCAGAATGGATTATTGAACTTCTTGTCTAATACTCTTGGTGGGAATGCGACCTAGTGTAGGAAAGAGGACTAAACACAACCACATGCCCAAGGACAAGGCAATTGCTACTAGATATGTTTCGGTTCGTTCCTGGGAACGAAAGAATTCTGCCATACGAAAGGAGTCTACCATGTGCCATAATTGGATAGATTTGTATAAAGATTAGATAAAATATGTTGATATAAGTTAGTTAAGAGTATCAAATATGTATAATGATTTTTCTGTTTATGCTCAAGTTAGACAGTAAAATAAAATTATTTTGCGGGTTCATCGCAGTTTTTATATTCTAATTTTCTCCCCATGTTTCAAAAGATTGTAAAATGTAAGCAAGTTTTGTAACTTTAACTTTTCGGATGACCAACATCTCAGTCCGCTCCGCGACCACGCAGGCTGCAAAGACTTAGAAACTTCGGGAGAAAATTATAATATTATAAAAACCGCAATATAATACACAAAACAATTTTAGTTTAGTATAAAATATATTTTAATTAAAAATTTTGTTTGTCGCGTAATATATTTTTAAAAGGTATTTTCTTTGTACTACATTTGCTTTTATTTTGTGTCAATATTATTAAATAACAAAATCGTACACATTTAAATTAATAGGGTTAATGACGGAATTAAATCGTCATTAATTAATTAATGAACGGCCAAGCAGCACAATCGTCCAGTCCGTCACACTGGCAGCCCATCTGTGGACTTAATTAAAGTTTATAAACACACGAGTGAGTGCCCACTGCGGCCACGTGATAACATGATAAAGTACAAATTAAATAGTTCCAGCGGCCAGCCGATATGCAGTAACGGTGGCGGAGCAGCGCGCTACAGCCGGCGTCGAACGCAATCCGCCGCCGCGCGCGCACCGAACACTCGCCACTAGCGTAACGTGATTATAAAATACAAAACATTTTCATACGCACACTCAATTATTTATTATGTCATAAAAAATAAATGAACATATAGTGGCAAACAATCAATATGACGTTACGGGTCGAAGTGCCCGGCGAAAAGGTGGTGACTGTGGAACCATGCAAGTGCAGTAAGCAATACGGTGCCGAAACCAAAACCGAAACTAGACTGAGCAAAAGTTTAAAACAATACATTAAAAAGTTATGGGCGTTCAGGGCTAAAATAACAGTGGAACCGTTCGTTATATGTTATGTGTTGCCTAGTGTTCTCGCAGGGTTGGCCGTCCAGAACCTATGCTTCGAGAAAGCATGTCTCGTCAACTTGCAGTACGACAACCAGACCTGCCGGCACATCATACAGGGCCGCACGCACAACTACACCGAAGAAGAAAAAAATGTACAACGAATGGTCACCAAGATGACCAGCTGGAGCTTCCCGCTTCAGACAGCGTTACCCGGTATATTGGCACTCTTCATAGGAGCTTGGAGCGATAGAACAGGCAGCCGAAAGACGTTCATGGTCATCCCAATACTCGGGAAACTGATTTCGGCTATCGGCATTGTTTTGAGTACTGTCTTCTTCTTCAAAGTAGGAATGAATGAGACTGCGGTTTTGGAAGGTCTGCCGCCAGCGTTGGCTGGTGGACGAGTGGCTATGACCATGGCTGTGTACAGCTACATCACGGATATCACAAGTGAATCTGAGAGGACTTTTCGAATAGGCATCATAACTGCTATACTGACGCTGAGTAGGCCCGTAGGTCTCGCGCTAAGTGGTATTATGACAAGTCAAATAGGTTACTACGGCGTGTTTATGGTCGCGTGTTTGTTCTATTTGTTCGGTTTTGTCTATATACTGCTGCGTTTGAAGGAAAAGAAGAAGAAAGAATTGGATAAGAAGCAGCAGAGTATACTGTCGGTGTTCTCGATACAAGATCTGATGGCGACGTTGGCAGTGGCTTTTAGGACTAGAAGTGGATCGCGAAGACTTCAGATCATACTGATTATGTTTGCTCATATGCTCATCGTTGGACCGGTATTAGGTAAACTATTTTTATTTTTATTAATATATTAAAAATCGAACTAAAATTTTGTAGTTATGTCGAATATTTTAGTAGATGCATGTGCACTGATTTTTTAAGACCGATGTTTCGTTTGATTTTAATAATTATTCATATAAAAACGTGTGAAAATATTTTTTAATTTAATTAAAGCTGCAATAACATTAAATTTAATTCTTTAAAGACAACAGAACCATTTTTTCTTGATAATTTTGATAATAATTCTTATAATTTCGTCGTGGTGCATAAACGCATGTTTCTTTAGTAAATCTTCAGATTTTATAGTGATTTTACTGCCGCTTGTAAAATTTTCTTTTGATATGAGTTACATACTTGTGTCACTACTACAGTTATTGTTTAAATTTTGATTTACATAATACGATTCGGTTGTTTTACATAATATAATGGTTTTAACCTTAGTTTATCTGTGATTTGACAGCTGAGTAAATAGAGTTCTGGTAAAAATGTTTCAATACATTTTATATTTGAATATTTTTTAAACACTGCTATTTTATTAATAAGGTATTTTGTGGAGGCTTGGGATTTAGTTTGTTTGGTTATAGGTATCATTCGAATGTAGGTATTTTAAATTGAAGACAATTATTATATTGTTTACAAAACATACACACATCGCGCTCTTATCTCCGAAGAGGTGGGCAGAAGTGTAACTAGGGCTCGCACTTTTCGCTATGTGTATTCTATCCCACTGTGATAGGGGATGGCCTATCGCCATATCGGGCATAAATCCCATTCGATACCCCCATTGGGTTGATACTGACCAGAAAACCTAATACCTATCACTTTGCCCAACTCGGGATTGGTACCCGTTACCTCAGAGCGGTGTTGTACCACGCACGCAATACAGTTATACCACCGAGGTAGTTAGTCATCGTATTGTTTACGTTTTTGTAAAATGTATAATTAACAATGTCCTGGCTATTTCCGTACCTTGATTTGCTTTGGTAGGAGACAACGATAAACGCATGTAATTGCTTCCTTTTTGTTTTATATAACTTTTGTTCGCGGCTTCGCCTGCGTGAAAGTTTTCCTGGATAAAACTCCAACATATTTTCCCGGGATACAAAGTATAGCCTATGTCCTTCTCAGGGTTTCGAACTATCATCATATTAAATTTAATCAATATTTCTTTAGTTTTGAGTTTATTGCGTACAAACAGACAGACGCGGCAGGAACTTTATATTATAATATTTTATAAAGAAGGATATCATCAGTATTAATAACGTTAATTTTTGTTACTAAAAAATATGGTAATTTTTACATTAATAAAAAATTACC
The DNA here is from genome assembly GCF_014839805.1 of Manduca sexta. Lineage (NCBI taxonomy): Eukaryota > Metazoa > Arthropoda > Insecta > Lepidoptera > Sphingidae > Manduca > Manduca sexta. The sequence continues at coordinate 15,859 of NW_023595429.1, read as the reverse complement.
AATAAAAATATGGTAATTTTTTATTAATCCTACTTATTTAAGTTCATTTCGCACAGTAACTAAATAACATAAACGCGGTAGATTTATTTAATACAATTATATTGTCTTTTATGTCTATATTTGCCTGAAATAGTTTTATAATTTTTTTTAAATCTTATACCTATTCATAAATAGCGTCAGTCGTCTCCGATAGCTGCGTCATGGGCTGCTTATCGGAAAATTTGTGATCAATTATCAGGTCGGGCGACATATTAGGATTACGGTAATTTTTTATGTTACTCGCTAACCCAACTGACGTTGTCCTGTCTTAACTATGTATGCACGCGCGCATTCTGTCCATCACTGACAGTTATTTCAAACCACTGATAGTTATGTAAAATTAATATTGTCGTTAATTATCAAATTCTCCGCGCATTTATTGAATTTTTTCTTTCATAAGAACCTTTTCCTGATAATAACAAACACAACAAAAAATAGTGCAATCGGTCAGCCGTTCACGCGTGATGGCGTGACCAAGGGAAATAGGGATTCATTTTTATATCTATAGATGTAATGATCCTGATAAATAATAATTATTATTTGCAAAAGAGTTCTGGAAGGGTTTGAGACCAAAATTTGATAGTTTTATATCTTTTGTCGGTTTGGTTTTTTTATCGAAGGCTTTGCAACGTGGCTTCTCTGCATAAGTGAAGTGAAGTCTAAAAATGTTTAAATTTATTTATTGTCGAGTTCTCTTCAACGTGACTTCTCTACATCTGTGTAATGAAGTAAAGTCCAAATATTTAAAATTTAGTTTAATGCACAGGTCTAAACGATTTAGTTATCTCATAAACAAATTAGTGATCGTGTATGAACAATCAGAAAGTATCATGCAGTAATAGTTAGTGTTTTGATAACGAAGCGTAAATTATCTATGTATATAAAAATGAATCCCTGTTTCCCTTGGTCACGCCATCACGCGTGAACGGCTGGACCGATGTCACAATTTTTTTTTGTTGTGTTTGTTATTGTCAGGAGAAGGATCTTATGAAAGAAAAAATTAAGGAAGTTGAGCGGAACGTTAGAAAATTTAAGAAAAGTTACTTTCAGCGATTGACAGAATGCGCGCTGCAAATTCATAGTTAAGACGGGACAACGTCTGTCGGGTCAGCTAGTTTACACATAAATATTAAGTCAGACAAGATATTAGTAGATATATAATAAATTCTTTTGGTGACACAAATGTTAGGTATAGGAATAAAACTAGTTTTAGAATTTTATTGCGAATTTTATGTATTATATTTTTTTCCCGACGTTTTATAGACAGCCTTCATGGTCACGGGGCGGACCAAGTCTAATATAATCCGAAAACTTGTTTAATTTCAAAGAAGTTGTATTATTACTTATTAGTTTTTCATGGAATTAATGTTTTTCATGAAATAAATATTATTTATAATAAGTCTTAAAATATTTTATAATGGATTATAGATACCAAAGCCCACCATCGAATTTCGCATACGACTTCCTTAGAACTCAAGGCCCCGGGAAGCACTAAGGAAAGGTCTGAAAATTTTTAGACTTGTGCACGGCACACATCTAGTCTAAAAATAAAATCACAACCAAAGATCAATTTCGTCTACAACAAATAAAGTTCATTGATATTTGAATAACAAAAAAGGCCTTGAACTGGTTAGTGTAATTTGGTCACCTTTAGTAATCGATATTGGCCAACAATAACTCTTAAATAAAAGAAATAAAATAACAGTACGGATCTGCTAAGGCGGCGCGCAGACGTCAACATTTTTTGCCGAGAAACAATTTTATAAAATTTCTGATGTAGAAGCAGTCAGTCAGCGCATTGCCTTATATTTGCAATAGTTTATTAGGGACAGGATAATAAGAAGCAGAAATAAAAGTACCAAATGCCTATGGTCCAATAATAGGTATTTATTGGACTTTAGGTTGGGGATAATGCGTCAGGGGAACTAAATTAGAATATAATAACATTATTAATAGTATGATTTAAAGTATGATTTTTTACTATCTGCGGTGGCTCGTCATTGGCTTATCTATTGTGTTCATTTCGTCCTATATCTGTTGATTATCAGTAGCTGTGAGCCACGCAAATAAAATAAAACAAAATAAAAAATATAAATTAATATAGACCTTAGTGCACTTACAATCTATTTTTTATTAGTAAAATCGCGTCAGTGTGCTTAGAATATGACAAAAAAACACGACACAACTTCGTGTCGTTTTATTGTGATTGGTTGAGACTAACACGTGACTTACGCATTGGTCTCTCGACCAATCATGAACACCAAAATTAAACGACTTCGACTCACGTGTCGCATTTTATTAGGACAATCTAAGGAGGCTTCTCTTTTGGAGATTGCAACCTTTTTTGTCCGTTCAGTGATATATTTTTTAGCGTCGCCTTAAGACATTAATCATGTTCTAAATACAAATACAAATATAAAATATTTATTCGCACTACACCGTGACATAAACAAATTACAAATAAAATAAATGATAAAAACAAAAGAAACATCACAACAGTTTTGTTTATGACACATTGTATTTGCTTTTGCATACAGTGCCAGTGTACATTTAAAGGATTAAAAAGTTACAGGTTGATTCGGGATGTATTAATTCATTTATAAAGGTACAAACATTGAAATTCGTTCAACTTCTAACACCTGAACATTGAAATTGAATATCGTACATGTCGGATGTATTAGTTCATTTACAAAGCTACAAACATTGAAATTCGTTCTACTTCTAAGAAACACCTTAGCATTGAAAATCGAGAATGTCATAGTTGGAATTTGTAAAAAATACACAGCACAACATAATAAATAATTAGTTATTCGAAAAACAAACCAAATTTGGTACATTAATAAAATTTAAAGGTCAATACACTATTAAACTTACAATATGGTAACGTTTTCTTCTTTTAGTGTATTGTTTAGTTTGACCGCGGTTATGTTGTTTATTTTATAAATAATAAAAACAAATGCGAATTCGGTTGTATTTAAAATAAAACAAAAGACACGATTCGGACGCGAACCGAGAATTCCGTATTGCAAAACTTTGTACCTATATTTAGTTATCTATTACAATTCAAAGGATTTTGACGATTAAATAGGTTGAAATACAGACTAGACAATGCAGCGTGGTGAAGGCTTAGCAGTAAAAAAATAAGCAAATCCTTACCTTAATATTAAACCATAATAATACAAAATTCACGTCTAATGGGCACAGTCAACCTCAAATAGTTTAGGATGAATTCTAAAATATGTACGATTTATTTAATAATGAATATATTTGTGTTCATCTTTTGGGTCTGACCGTACATTTCAAAATCTTTGTCATAGAATAAAAAACAGTAAGACGATTCAATTCAATTTCTGAATATGGGACGTTTAAAATTTAAGAGAATTATAACTTTAAGCGGACCATACTGCTGGTGTTTTCAAGGGTTATATAAAATACTATTAATCTATGCTAATATAGAAAGTTTAAGAGTTTGTTTGTTTGAACGCGCTTATCTTTAGAACTACTAAACCGATTTTGATTTCGTTTTCACTGATAGGAAACTATATTACTCCTGAGTGCTATAGAATTTTTATACCGGGAAAATATTTATTCCGGAAAAACTTCGCGCGGGCATAGCCGCAGGCAAAAGGTAGTATAATATATTTTTTAAAACATTGCAATAAGCAATTAGAATTATTAAATACATGCGTCTATTAAAACGTTATCGCGCAAACGCAAATAAAAACGTGTCTTATAATATTTGGTAAATTCCTGTATTTGTCACAAACGTTACTTTTATTTAATTGTAACGATAGCCCGCAATTATTTCATTGAAGCCTGTCTTTATTACTTCTTGTTCTAAGCGTGGGTTGGTTAAATGTTTGTAGCTTCCAAGTTTTAAGATCAAATTAACAAGAGTTTAAAGACATCCCCCTTATTCATAGACGTTATTTATCTAAGGACGGGGCATTGCTGTGATAACAAGTCTGTTTCTTATACCCCTTTTTATGAAAAGGTGCATAGGAAACAGACTTGTTTTGTTCTTCCGATATTTGATAGAAATGTTTTATTGTAAGAATAAACGATGATGCATGTTCAAAAAGACAGAAAGTTTATGATAGAATAATTAGTTAATAAAAAAAAAACTGCGTGTGTTCGTAAATGAGTACATTTGTACGTATGCTATCTAATTGTTTATTAATATTTTAGTAGATTCAGATAAATTTTGGCACTCATGATGGGTCCTACTCTATTTACCGATTAAATGCATTATCACGTTTAATCGAGAAAAAAATACGCAAGTGAAACCACAAGAAATCTTTAGCTAATCAAAGTAACGCGAAGGTTGCATATAGGTATTTGAAAAATAAACTTTGACGAACTAGTGTTACCAAAAGAATACAAATATGAAATATATTAAGATCAACGTCATTAATGTGAGCCGTGTATTATCCGCAACTGTCGTAATCGATATCTTCATTAGATGCAATAATAATTACAATATGGTCCGGAGGAATACAAATATTTTTTTCGTACACGAAAGCCCTTTTTAAGTCACCGCGCAGGCGCTGTCAGGTTTTTGCCGAGAAATACTGTGGAATCTTGAGAAATATTGAGAGCAATGTCTTTAATATGAGCCGTGTATTCGCCACTGTCATAATTAATATGTTCATTAGATGCAATAATAATCACAATATGATCTAGAGGAACACTATTTATTTGTTCCTATACGAAAGCCCTTTTTAAGTTATCCTTTTTGAGGCGCCGTCAACTTGTTCCCGAAAAATACTGTGAAAACTTTACATTTATATGAAACTGACAATTGCTTTATTTCTAAATTAATAGTTCAGCTTTCTATTTACAAATTTATTTAGTTATTGTTATTTCCATAATCATTTTGTGAAAACAAAATAAACGGATGCAAGCACGTTGCCTTCTGCGCGGTGCGTATAAGATAATATTGTTATTAAAATTTAAGTACAAGTATATTATAAGAATAACAATTATAAGGATTGATAAATTCATACCAGTGTCGGGAATAACGCTCTATTTTACTTCGACCCAACACTAATCGTTTAATTATAGTAAACATGTCTGTTTACTATTATTTAACGATAAATATTCATTCCAACTTGGTGCTGGCTCAAGCCATTGATAATTGGACCCAGTTATGTTAAATGTACCCACAAATTGTCCAAAAATAAGCTATATTTAACACTAAATAAATCAAAAGTACTTTTTTGTTCAACAACACGCTTCATCTATTTATATCTGACACAAAAATACGTGTCATTGTAAAGAAATGTGTGCAGAAAAATACACAGGTGTAAAAAATATTTGCGATTTACAATGGGTTTTTAAGAAAAGATCTTCGAAGCATAGGAATACGCAAGCAACATCTATTTATAGTCTAAGCAAAATAAAGAGGAAAAGTTTGCGAGTTTGTTTGTACATTTGTAGGAGTTAGTCTATATCTCTAGTAACTCATATTTCTTAATTAGCCCTAGACCAGACCAGACCTCGACCTCAGTTCTGCCCAACGAGAAATAGTTTTTCCGGGAGATAAAGCGGGCTACTATAGCACTAATTATAATAATTTCTTTATTTCAGACCAAAAATTACAGTCCATAATGTTAGTAATCTTAAATAACTATATAATAATATCAGCCCTGTATTATATACTGTCCCACTGTTGGGCACGGATCTCCTCTATTACTGAAAGGGATTAGGCTTTAGTCCACAACGCTGGCCTAGTGCGGGATGGTAGACTTCACACACCCTCGAAAATTCCTAATAGAGAATTACTCAGGTATGCAGGTTTCCTCACGATGTTTTCCTTCACCGTTGAAGCAAGCGATAATTCACAAAATTAAATAACTATGTTAGCATGATATTTTAATTAATACATTGTTGTATGAAGTTTTATCCAACTGCACACAACAATGAACTACTACTACTACCTTTTTTTTACCTTTCTTACTAAGAAGTAATGTAGCTTCCTATTAGCGAAAGAATTTTCAAAATTGGTTCAGTAGTTTCAGAGATTAGCGCTACTTTTAATATTTGTATAGATATTATGTTAGACGACTTATATCACTCAAAAGTAGTCTCATTCGGTTCTAGAACAGTGTATAGTTTCTATTTAGCCTAGCATTTGAAGTTTGAACAAAGTCGTCTATTCAGCCTAGCATTTGAACAATGTCATGAACATTAATTAGTGAGGTAGTCATCACATTGATCAACTCAAGGTGGCGTTACTTCAAGAATACAAATTATATTTAATGTACTACATTTGCAAAACAATACCTTTTTTTGGTTTTGTTACTTATGTTCATATAATTCTTACTGAATTTTTGATGTCCGCCTATTTAAGTGTCTGTTTCTTTATTTGGTTTGTTTTTAAATGGCATGGTCTGAGGGTTAAGTTAACATCGAGTACTAAGGTTTATAACCGCATACTGCCATTAAATAAAAATAAAATACAAGTTTTCAATGAAATACATTAAAATCTACCTACTGCAATTATAAATAAAGTATAAATTTTAATAATTGATAAAAATCTATAGACTACTTCCCGATGACCTTCCTGAAATTTGGCGCGAGCTAATTTCTTCTAACATAAGTAAAAAACGGCCAAAATAATAATATTATGATGTCTTGCCGACTTAAAAAAATAAATACATAGCTTCACGACTTTTTTTTAGGGTAGGTACAGTTGTCACGCACGTATTATTGACTATTTTAGATACCTATAATAAGAGATGTGAAGCGAAAGTTTATAATAATAGTGTTTCACGGTAGTTCACGGCATTTCTGGGATGCCTTCCTGTTGACAATAATGTAATAATGTCATTAAATACCGTCCCGCTGCTGGGCATGGCCCTCCTCTATTACTAGGACCATTTGGGTGCCAAGTAGTCTACACTTACCTAATGCAGATTAGCAGACTTCACATACCTTCGATATTCTGGTATATGTATAATAGGGTATTTCACTATGTAGGTTCTATCTTCTTAGGCAATATTTTTTTTTTATTTTGACTCATAAAAGTAAGAGATAGATTTTTTATTCAATTTATAAAATTAATTACTTTTATTTGTTGTGCAAAAGCGTGAAGCAGTTGTCGCCATTATCGTAATATCACAATATAATAACATGTTGCTTACAATACACTTTTTTTGGTTTGATTAGCAATTTTTTTATAGTGATTTATTGATTGACTTGCAAATTGTTTTATTTTTAAATACAATGGACAACGGTTTTGCGAAAGCAGAAAAAATATATAATAGAATATAAATATAGAATAGATTTATTTTTTGAGATAGATATGTATAGATATACATAAGACAAAGTCCCCTTTTCTGTCTGTCTGTATGTTATCGATTTTTTCGAAATCCAACCAATGGATTTTTATGAAATTTTAAAATACTTTAGGACGCGGGAAAGGTTATAGGAAACTTTCTATCCCGAAAAAAATATATAGCTAATCTTTTATCCCGGAAAACTCCATGACGCGAGCAAAAATTTGTATATTCTATATTTCGCACATGAAACGTGATAACTGTTGTATAATATCGAATGACGTCACGAATCCAGGCAGCATAGCGGCTAGGGTTTCCGAGCGGAAAATCAAAACATAAAATAGAAATTTGTTTTTAATGATATCGCAAAATTTTAATTTTCTAGTAGCCTATGCATATTTAAAGTTCAAATAAAGCACATTAAAAAAAGTAAAATACCCAATTCTTAGATATATGTTTCCTCGTGATATTTTCCTTCACCGTCAATATACAACAATAACTACTACAATCGATATACTTTATTAATATACCTCTTATATATCTCATACACATTATAGATATATATATATATACAAATACACCATCAAACTTCCAGAATACTTCAAAAGATTATCACAAGTTTTCTTAGCGGCGAGATTATTCCATCTTAGGAAAGTATTAAGTACGTCGTGTTATTTTTGTCGAGTGGGAAGAAAATTACTTCCATTCATGTTTTGTATTTGTATAAAAACGTAAGTAGATATTTCTGTTGTGCATGAGAGAGGGCTAATTTTAAATTTACGTATTTTAATAATATATAAACAAATATTCAATATTTTTGCATACAAAATTTGTATTCTACTGAACAATTAAAAACGTAATATCATCAATTAATATTTAACGAAAAATCCTCAACGCTCTTAAAATTCGAATTAATTTTTCAGATACAATCTTAAGTTGATGTCCAGAATACATATTATTTCTCAGATAAAACGCCTCAAGATAAATACAGGCGTGTTTTATCTATGGTAATGAGTGTTAATGATTTTCAATAGTAACAATCACGTAGATTTGTACGTGCGAAATGAGCGATTAAGAAACATCAATTTTACACATACTTGATAGGTTGTGTATAGCACTGGCCGAGTTTTGAAATTGTTTTTTTTTACTTAACAGTGGGTTGTCATTACTTAACACTTTTGTAATTGAAAGTACAATTTTATTGCTTTAAATGACGAGACGAGCTTGCCGTTCGCCTGATAGTAAGTGATACGACTGCCCATAAACAGTAGAAACACCATCCACCACCTTACAATTACCAAGTATTGTTTGGTACTCCACTGCGCTCGAAACAGTAGTTACACTGGAAATAATGAGACAACTCTCGTAAGAATGCTAATAATTACATCCCACGCTAGCGATATGTTTCGACTTAGTTATTAAAATAGTCAGCATTAATATTTCTTTTTATACAGCATGGTATTGTTGCCAGCGTTATGGGCACCTTTGCGCCAAGTATGGTCCGCAGCGACCCTTCGATTAGATTTAATAGAAATGTTTACAGTTATGTTCTAAATTTATCAGAATAATGACTATTTTAATTGTGCCATTAATCAATAACTATCATTAATATTTATAGAAAAACAGTAATTATATATAGTCAGCTGAATTCTGGTGGTCCGTTGCTATCAAAGTTCACAGAATCTTCCGCTAGGCTCTTAAGGTATAAAAAAAAATGCTTAAATAGCTTCAGTGATTTTGGCGTTTATACGGAACATAAAAATGTACAAAAAATATTTTTACAGATATTATAAATATATCGCATTCTGCCTTTTTAGGGATAGGCAGCGTTATAGCAAATTCACTTTTTGCCAGATTTGTTAGTTCAGGCATGAAATGGGGTCGAGCAAATGGACATAGCCACGGGGGTTTTGGGTTCCCTCACCTCTCCATCGGAACAAAGTTTGTTGAATTAACAATTGACTTTTTCAGACGGACCAACTTCCCTTATTATTTCGAATGATTATCATATTTATTTTTTAGAATCATCCCATATTGAAACCTGGCTATGCCCGTGGCCTATTACCATTTATCTAGCCTTATCCCCGACTCTGGGCTTATGAGCAGAAAAAGCCAATATAATTTTGCCTGAGTCGGGGATCAAACCTAAGACTGGGACTACTAGACCGTGTACATAGTTATGCCGAACCACACAATAATACTAGTAATTATTTCGCACGCATATTTTACCATATTGACATAATTTCTAACAGACATAGCGATAAAGTACATAATTAAACATAGCTTAAATAAATATACAATTTAAATCAAAAATATTTGCCCAATCTGTTTAATGCTAAATCCGAAACAACCTCATAGCCATTATTTATTCTTACTCCTCATTATTACGATGAAATTTGAAGAGAAGTGTAATTAGGGGGCCCTTATCGACGGGCATATCCGTATTTTTGCAATTCTTCTCTTACAGAAGGACAGGTATAAGTACAAGAAGCTGTATAAATAAAAGGGTCAATAAATTCCTATTTACCTATACGGCTATCAAAGTTGCCCTTCAAGAAGTCTGTAATTGCAAAAAGACGGATATAGACCTAGACGGAAAAGGGCCTCCGATTATACCTATATATAAAGATTTATTCATAGGTATTTAAACCACATTGTAAAACAGATACAGTTTATTTTATTACAACTTACAAAAACCTAATCAGTTTGCATCAATGCAAGAAATGAATAACAACTCCAGTTTCAATTTATATTTGGCTGAGTCACTGAGGTCGCAGACATTTGGAAATGTACTGTAAAATACATTGAGTTTTCGCGGTTCTACTGGAGTATAACGTAATACCTTACAAGCTTGCAGTGTCAAATACCTAGTTCATGGACTTAGGTTGTGAAGTTCAAGCTTTATTGCGGGTGCGTTTTAAATAGAGAAATCATTGCATTTCTAAAGTATTATTGTAAAGTGCAAATATTACGTTTTTCAAATCATGAATATAAGGGTAAATTATGGTCCAGTTGGTAAAATTTTGGTATTTTCCTTATTTACTACATTTTTGGACTAAGTAAATGAATCTACACACACACACACACATCACGCATTTATCCCCGAAGGGGTATGCAAAGTCGCAACCAGGGCACCCACTTCTCGCCAAGTGTGTTCCGTGCCATGATGTAATAGGGGGCGTGTCTATCGCCATATCGGGCACAAATTCCAGACGGACTGTTATTGGGCAGAAAATCCCAAATATCACTTTGCCCGACCCGAGATTTGAACCCAGGACCTGAGCGCTGCCGTACCGCGGACGCAGTGCTACTACGCCACCGTGGCAGTCCATTAAATGAATCTAGAATATATGAATCGAAATTCGTTAAGTATGACTAATCTATCCAAATAGGAATGCTATTTTAAGTAAACAGAAATAGCATTGATGAATGTTGGTGTAATCACCAATATTGTTTTTTGCGAAAATAAAAATCATTGGTGGTAAAATAAATCAATACTAGTGGAAGGTCTCTCATATGTGAGAATCAGCCTGTGTAGGTACCACCGCAATGTCTATTCCTGCCGCCAAGCAGCGGTGTGTAGTCACTGTTGTGATCCGGTTTGAAGGACATTGTAGCCAGTGTAACTACTGGACGTAATGAAACTTAACATCTAATGTCTCAGGATGGCGAGCGCAGTGGAATACCAAACAATTATTTGTAATTCAAGGTGTTGGATGGTGTTTTTACTGTTTATGGGCGGTCGTATCGCATATCATCAGGCAAACGGCAAAATAAATAAAAAAGAAAAGAAAAGAAAAAAATCATTGTGATCCCTAACATATACTCCTTGTAAAATCTGGATTGTTATATGTAATTATTAGGAAAGAGCCAATGGATAGTTAGACTGAATTGAAACTCGACATTGTTTTCTCAAACACATTAGGAATCTCTCAAGAAAGGGCGGAAGTTCCTCCGAATTTCAATGAGAATTTGTACCCGCGCTGTGCTGGCATCGGTCACCTTGGTCACCGGCGACCAGATCAGCTGCGCCAAATACGTTATTATGCGGGTTGCATACATTCGAAATTTAAATAACACGATTTTCAAAAATGGCGATTAAAAATGGTACTTACAATGTGATGAACTTATTCCACGATTACGTTGAGATTATAAATAATAATTTGGAAATATCGGTTACATTTAAATAAATACACACCTATTTATTTGATTTAAAATATGTTGTATCGTCACTATTCTTTATAAGTAGAAAAAATGGCGGATCCTCGATTAAGAATTGGACTTGCAATCTGATGCAATGAACGTATTCCAAGTTTACGACGCGACTTGGCAACCTATGGTTATTATAAATAATAATATGGAAATATCGATTAGGTTAAATAGATACACATATATCGTATTTGATTTAAAATATGTTGTATCAACTATTCTTTTTAGTATACTATTTTTAATTAATTTGCTTAGTACAGAAATCTAAGCCAATGATTCCTCGCTCCATGGCGCCACCAACCCACACGACATAATTATTTATAACATTTTAAACCGCGAATACAGGAAAATACTACTGTAGATATAAAAATAAAACTATTTTGCGGATTTCATCCTGGTTTCTATGTTATATTTTTCTTCCAACGTTTCGAAGACTGCAGCGTTCGTGGTCACGGGGCAAACTGAGGTATTGGTCATCCGAAAAGTCAAAGTTACAATATCTACCTATATTTTACAATTACACATTTAAAAAAAGGCTGTTGTCGGTCCGATCATAATGAGCTCTGAATCATGAAATATTGCAGCCGGTCTTTTGTTGGTCTTCTGCCTAAACGTAAGAAGAAAATTGTAACATAAAAACTGCAAAATAATTTTATTTCAATGTCTAACATTCGCGTAAACATAAGAAATTAAACTAATGTTGATATTTCATATCAAGTTTACAGACCGAAATATATTTTAGCAATAAGGAACAAACAGTACAAGATCGGTTTAACTGGAAAATTGGTGTAATTAGCGCATGCGGCACTACATTCTGGTGTCATCACGTGTAGTTGGTGGATACGACTTGCATTTCTATTTATAAACCGATCGAAGGCTGATATTAACCTCCTTACATACCGTTGACCTATTTCTCGGCTAACGTTGAAGGGATAATCAGAAAGCAGTTTTAAAAGTGTCATTTTTTTTTATTATTTTTTTTATTTAACACAAAAGAGGTTACGATCATGTAACACACTATGACATGAAAAATAATTCCTGGACCATAACTATAATCCAAAACATGTCTTCTAGAAAGTAAAAGTTACATATAGCAAGTATATATAAACCTTTTGCCAGTTCTTTGTTTTAACTTCTCGCAACTTGCACGATTCTTGAGATTTTATATATCACGTTATTATAGCCCTTAATAACTACGAATGCATACAATAAATATATATAATTAACAGTTAATAAACTTAAATAAATATGGAATAAAGAATTCAATGGCATGGACGTCCTATTCTCGAATAGTTACTGCTTTTCCTTCTTTTAAAGTATCGAGAATGTTTATAAAGTTTCCAAAACGAAGGATGTATTTAATGCGGAACCACTCAATAAATTTTTGCACACAGACCAACCTCTGGATTCTGTATTGGTTTTAGGCAGTGAGGATAGAGCGGTCGCTCGGGCGCCTCATCTCAGGGACAGTGACGAGAGTTAGGATTTTTTTAACATGACCTTACGTTTGATAGCCTGACAAGGTGCAACATTACTATATACTCCCCCGAGGTAATTCTTGTGCGCTTGGTCTCCACACTAAATGCACGCCCTTCCAGGGGGGCACATTTGCCGCGATCCTAGGCGCACAGCTCGTGCGTATGCTTTTGGTTGCTAAGTTCACATTGAGGTCTGTCTAAGGGTTCGTGAACATTTCCCTTCCCTTCCTTCCAACCATCCTAAAAACTCCTCTTCCTTCCCTCTATCCCCTCCCTTCTTCCTCCCGGGCCCTAAGACCGTCTAGCTGGAGGCTACCGAACCTCCAGTGATAGGGCCCACCAACTCATCATGGGGCTGCCGTGGTTGCTAAGCCGGGGGATCGCCTGTACACCATTAGCAGGGTACCCCCGGTGATAACCACGGAAAAAGAACATTACTATATAGGGGGAGGCGGACGAATTACGTATCAAATAGTGGAACTCCTCTGCTCACCCTATGTGAGACACAATTGTTACCTATCTTCGATTATATTATAAGACCAATTTCGAATATATGGAAAAAAAAACAATATTACTATATACTTAACTATGACTAGAATGTCATCAAGTTATGCTTTTCCTTTAAAGTATAGTTGATTCATAAATAAATGTCGCCAGATAATACCTAAGGCCGGCCGATCCTGGACTAACAAAAGCTATTTACATCCTGGAAAAATGAATAGAGGGAAAGGAAATTGCGGGAAAGGGAATGCAAAGCCGGGAGCAAAAACTAGTAGTTGTAAAGCACCAGTTGCATTCAAAATTGCTTACACTTTACCCATATCCTATATTTCATGTGATCTTGGACATTCAAAGGTATGAATGTATCGTATATCAGTCGAAGAAAACTTAAATATTGCCGTGTTACATCTACCTTGGCTTTATAAAATCGAATAAAATCCTTCTTCTGAATAATTTATCGTAATTTCCGAATATACAGTAATGTTTTTGGGTTGAAATAAATGTTTTTGTTGTTAAAGTAAGTCAAGTCCACGTTCAGAAAATAAGGAAAATTAAATAATATTACTCAGAAAAAATAAGAACACTTATTACGCGATGCCTCAATAAACCTGTACTCCGCAAGACCGTCGTTCTGTCCTCGCCTCGTTCTCTATCTTCCCGACCCTTCTAATAGTTCCGGCCGCCGTGGCTATGAATGCGGTAATATATTGTGTTTTTCAAATATCATCCCTCAATCGCTGATGTCTACATCTTCTCTCACTGACCATCGTGAACTGTGGTTTGTAACTCGTTACTGGGTTGTGCGTGGTCACTTAATTTAAAAGGTTGCGAATGTCTAAAGGGTTCACCCGAAACTCCGGTGTGTTTATTTATTTATTTGTTACCACTACCACTTTGTATATATAATAACACTTGACATAGTTACATTAGTATTAAACAATTATTATAGTCACTGATATGTACAACACGTATGGCCTACTAATATCCGCCACAGCACCCAGCGAGTAGCAAATTGTTTTTAACTATAAGCCTACTCGGGTCAACTTAACAACATAATAGCCAGGTCAAAAAAAGTAATTGGATGGATTTAGTATAGATACGTAAATTAACCCGGATTATGCATTTTGAGCTTAAAAATCAATTAGCGGAAAAAAATTAAAAGCTGGTAAATACAATATTGATTATCATTTATCAGAATATGATCAATCTGTGATATTTTAAAATCTTTGAGGCGAAATATCAGACTTTACTCGAATCAATTCTTGCAAGCTAATGGACCTAAATATGTTTATTTCATTGGGATTTGTTTTCAATATAAATTATTATGCATGACCGAAGTTCCTTCATCACCGATATCATTGAGTTTTAGTAAAACTTTTGCTTATTCGTTTGAAGTTTGCCCGAATTCCTTACAGTTATGAAACTTTATTTTATTATTACCATTATTTTGAATACATCAGACATCATTTTCTGTTATTACAACGTGGCAAATTCGCCACAGTGCGCCCTAAATAGCTAATAAATTGGTGTAAAGCAAAATTAAACACAAACAATGGAATTCAAATCAGAATAGATACGCCATTAACAATGTTTACTTAATTAGTTATCGAGACTAATACGGCCTTCTAATGTTTTCTTATCTCAAAATGTTTGTGGATCTAAAAATAACTTTACTTTCACATGGAACTTTCCTTATTATTGTTTATAACATGAAGACTTATGTGTTATTGTGTTTTCAAGGATTTATAAATAAATAGTTGAGATATTTGCGTTACTTAATATATCGCTTTATTGCTAGCTAAGTTTTTAATGACGTATAGGGCATGCTTCAATGTATTTTATCAATAAAGACTATGTTAGAGAATTTATGATACTATATTATTAATTAACGTAATTATTACAATTAAACTACCGGAAAAAAACAATTAAAACAGGTGAATTAATGAGACGAAAAAAAATCTGTTTTTAAAAAATAATGATATTAATCACAATACACAAAGGATATTGCCATAGAGTATAAAAAGGAAAAGACGGCTGCGATCAAATCTTTTTTGATTAATGTTTTGGTAAATTTTTGGTGTTACGGTCGGTGTCATGTTTTAATTATTGCTTTCAAAACTAACGTTACTTAGTGTCAACAATAGTATGAATTTGTGTTTTTAGAATGTCTAATCTAGACTTCATTGAGGACTTCTAATCGGTCAAATCCGGATTTAAAGTGTTATTTCGAAGCAATAAAAATTTTGTAAAAAAGTATTCAGAACTTACATTACACTGCATTATGACTGGTTGTAGTATGCTACATGCCAGAATACTTATCTACTGTCAAAATGTAAATCGAATTGACATAAA
>NW_023595428.1:0-17147 GCF_014839805.1 Manduca sexta | reverse complement strand
ACGAGGTTGCTCACCCAGTTGAGCGCCTCTTGGGACGTACCCTTAAGGTTGCCCGATTTACGCACGATTGCGTGCACGATATGCCCGCACACCTTGAGGTCCTCCTTGAGAACGGGGCGGTCTTCGTCCGTGTCATTTGTTCTGGGGATCGGCGACTTCACAAAGTGTAGGCGCTCCTCGATTTCCTTTTCGGCTTTTTGTCGGGCCTCATCCCGCTTCAGCCTATCGCGTTCCCGCTGTGCCTTTCTTAGCCCGATGTATTTACCGACAGAGGGGGCTTGTCCCCTTCCCCTGCTATCGACTGTCAGAGCCTTAGGCGCCGGCTCATCCGTGTCACTCGTACAGAGTGAACAACTATTCCTTGAGCGGGAGTGCCTCCTCCAGAGCCTCCCGCTCCGGACAGAGGAGATACTGCCGTTCAACTCCGAGTCCATATCAATGGGCCTGTTGGTATCGGCCACGTCTTCGATGGGCTTAGCGCCCTTCTTCTCCTGCGAAACGTCTGCATCAACAGGCTTGCGCCCGTCGAACTCCGCCTCCCCAGACGGACCCGGGGTAGGCAACCGCGTTAAAGTTATAATGGGTGTTTTAAAAAGATCAGATTCCATATTTGTTCCCACGAGTATGGGGGAAAGGGTGGTCCGCCCAGGCAGAGCCCCCTGTACCTGGGTAAGCCTAGCGTAACCCGCACAGAGTGTCGGCCGGTACTCTGGCGGGGGTCGCACTCGAGACCGAACTACCCATCGGCCATGCATCCCCTCGCGGTGCGCCGCCGCTTGGAATTCGGGGTGATTTTTTATAGTGATTTTCTTCCTCGCGGTCCGGGCGGTTAAGCCAAGACCCTCAGTCCAGCAGAAGCGCGAGACATATCCACAGACCTCCACACCAGATAACGATCTACGACGGCGACAATGGGAGAGAGAATTCCCCCCACTGCCTGCTCGGGGCGGAGTGAGCCCACACCGATTCCGTCATCACCCCCGGGACAGAACCGGGGCCGCCCGAGATGGGCCAATCTCCCTCTACTGCGACACGACGGCTGCCGCAAGAGGCGACGACCGTCAACCAGCACATTTGTCAGGATATTCGCTGGCGCACAGTTCAGCCTGATCGGTCTGATCGACTCGCCGTTGCCCAGGGTGCACCAACGAGGAGGTTTCCTGACCTAGCACCCCAATTAGACTTGCCCAAACGGTGTAAGTCCGCCTACACCAAAAATATCGGAAAATATCGATATCATATACTTACCTACTATTATTATTGTAGATTGGTAAGTACTAATGCCATCGTACATCTGTGGGCCTACCATCATCTCTTATTCCGACTCAGTTCAGGACCTAAACTGAACTGGTTCGCTATTTCGTACCATGATGTCGTCAAACACGACCAATATACGTCACCGCCTAATCAAGTTCAATATTGAATCGGAATCTACTATCATTCGTTCTGTGTCGTACCATTATGTACAATTGAACCTAAACTGAGTCGGCTATCTGTCAAAATAAGCGATTCAAAACAAGTTAATATTTTTGTGCCTGGGGCCTTATTCTCTATCCCGCACGTTATTTTGACAGTGTGTAACAAGGACGTAACACAACGCATCATGTTTAGGACTATAGAAATTTGGCTTACAGAATACCATTCCACACACATTTCTCGAAGATAACATGACACGGCCGCGTTACGCGTTTACACTATCGTACAGAATAAGGGCCCTGGATTGGTCTTGTTTGTTATAAAACACAAAAAATGAGCAATATCTGTTTTAAAATGTAATAGTGTTGCAGCATGTGTGCTCTTAGAAAGTATAAGTGGCCACTTGTGACTTGCGTTTGGGCAAAAAAACTCGAAAATTCTCTAGCTTAGGAAGTTTCGTTGTATCCCGTTGCCAATGATTTATTTTGGAATAAAATTTCCCATAATTTCTCCTATTGAGTATAATTAACTCTTCGACGGGACAACTCATTGTAAATTATAAAACAGAGGGCACTTAAATCACTTTATTTCTTAAAGTTATATATCTTTAGAATTGTTTTTTCACAGTTTAATAATTAGTTAAAAATGCATTGGAACTTGCACGCATACTTACGCCATTATTTATTACACAACACAAATGTAAAAAACTTTAATCACAACACAGTTTAACACTCCAATAATTTAAAACATAAACAATAACCGCGTAACTCGACACTTTTGTCAAAAGCGAGAGGTGCGTTTTTAACTCGAAACAGAAATTTAAATTTAGTTTTATAATAATACAAACGATAAAATATTTTCACCTAAATCAAGGTATTAAATTAAGTTTGTAGCGAGTTAATACCCGCCTTTCAATTAATTTACTAACAGTATGTATATATCAGTCATTTTTAATTTATTTGCTTTTAACAAAATAAACAGTAACTTATCGGGAAATTACTAACTAAGGTTTCGGAACGCAAAACTCGAAGTATTGAACAAGCGAAACACACTTATACAGTGCGTATAGGGCTATCCCTTTTTAATTTGTTGTGTAGTGAACAGACCAGAGACAAATTTCATTCACTCATCCACCGAGTTCCGACTCAAATGCGATAGTAAGTTAATGACATGATGGTACGAAATAACCCGATTCAGTTTAGGAACCTATATTGAACTGAATCAATACTGAGTCGTTCGATAAAAGATGATGGTAGGCCCTCTGAGCTTGTAACTTTTGGTTTGCTTTTCACTTTTGTTTTCGTTTTACTTCTAATACATAAAATTCTCGTGTCACAATGTTTGTCTCCGTACTCCTCCGAAACGGCTTTACCGATTTTAACCAAATTTTGCATGCATATTCAGTAGGTCTGAGAATCGGCTAACATCTATTTTTCATACCCCTAAGTGTTAAGGGTTGTCCACCCTTAACATTTTTTTTATAATTCTATACAATTTTTTTTTTATTTTTTTTATTATGTCGCATTAAAAATACATTCAACCCTAAATTTATACCCTTCTATCACCAACCCCTATTTTTTGTAAAAAAAAATGTTAAGGGTAAAACAAAGTCCCCCGCTGCATCTGTCTGCCTGAACGTGTTAAACTCAAAAACTACCCAACGTATTAAGATAAAATTTGGCATGGAACAGTTTGAGACCCTGGGAAGAACATAGGCTCCCGGGAAACTACTACTTTTATAACGGAAAACTTTAGCCTGAAAAACTTTATAACGCGGGCGGAGCCGCGGGCAAAAGCTAGTTTTTCTATATTAAACTAAAGAAACAATATATACATATAACATCCTAATTTTAATAGAGCACATGATTGGAAGCTTGCACAAACCTGGGACCCAGTTCTACATTTAATTAAATCGGAACCTAAAAGACCAGCTGCCAGACTTAAATACACTGTAAGCTCATTTTGCGTAGATCGGACCACCAACAGCTAAAGCTGAATAAGTTGTAAATTGTTAAATGTAGGTAGATATTGTAACTTTGACTTTTCGGATGACTAATGTACAATCGGCCAAGTTCGTGCTAGTACACTTCCAAATACATTTTGCTTGACCGGTCTAATGTCCCGAGATATTTAGACACGCCCCTGTCTCATATTTCACCAATTACGACAGTTTTGGAGATGTGCGAAAGGAACAGAAGATAACTCTTATTATTTACTATAGTTGTATTTTACTGATTGACGACGCGCACGCAACTATTGAGTAACATTTTGCTCACAATTATTTTTTCGTTTACGGACACCGATATCTTGTCACTACGTAGACTTATGCTCGTTTACTGGACTCTTATTTACTTAGCCGCCGACCTGTCCTGTGACTACTGCACCATGGATTATATATTCCGGGCATTAAATATTACGGTAAGTAAAACAGTCATACTATACTATATAAATATTTTAATATTAATTTTAACTAGTGGACGTTAATATGCGTGGGAAAAAGATCGTCAGCGCAGAGAACTAATAATTAATATTTTCGTTTTGAGAAAATCGCGGTTTATGGCTTTTTTTAAATTATTGGTCATCATAATTAATTATATTTAAAGCCAATATAAACCACCTCCTTTTTAAGCTCTTTTAACTATAAGTAATTATAATATTATTGAGTTTTGATGAATACTTATACCTTTAATTGTGAAAAACAAACTTCAATATGCTACTTATTATATGTTATATTAATCCTTAAATATCCTATCTATCGTAGGGTCAAATATGATTACTGTCATTGGTGTGTTCTTTTTGCCAAAAAATTTACTTTAATTTATTAATCAAACTTATAGTAATCTTTGTAGTATGTTACTTAAGTTGCTTTACGTATAATGTAATGTAAAAATATTTAAAAAAATTATAATTGAAAAACTAAAAAGTACTCAATGCAAAAATAAACTACTTCGGCGGGTATGCTCACTATAGTTATAGGTGTTACCTATCTTTTCTTGACTTCAGTTAAGAATTCAGAGTTTTGATATTAAAACAGCAGTAGCATTTAGCGTAACTTTTACCGTCGAGTTTTAATAGTAATCACTAGTTTAATGTTGGGAAGATATTATGACAGGCCGGTAAGACTTTTAGTCCAGTCAATAAGCTCAAAAAGGTGTCAATTTGTGTATTCCAAAACATATGATTGATAGCTCATTCGATTTGGGATGTCGTTTTGAAAAATAATCTTTAGTGTTCATTGGCACTTAAAAAATACAATTGTTATTAAGAGGATAAAGAGGTTCTTTGATAACTTAAAAAATATTAATATTTAAAAGATAAGGAGAAAATTTCCAATTTAAAAAAGTCACAACGCCCGAAATTCTGTCCCCATTATTAATAATTATTATTTGATGCCAAAAATATAGACGAGTTTAAATAATTTATGTATAGGCGGTAATTTGTTTTTATTACAGTAATATTGCAAGGCCAACACTTTTATTGCTGCACATGTGCAGTTTAAAAAGTGTAAATATTTCACATAAAAAGGGTCTTTGTTAGAGCACGAAATTTTTTATGTTTTTATTAACCCCCGTTCCACGTCGACGCCTTTATCGGAAAGCGGCGTCCATTCTTTATTGAATTTAGATGAGTTTAAAGATTTTAAGTAGTGGTATTATGATTTCTTACTAGAGTAATCAACTATGTCGGCGCATTTGTAAGATCCGTTTATAGACGTTTAAGTTCTACCCAGAGGTTTCTGTTATTATTGTTTCTTTTATAACAACATAATATGTAGCACTTAAATTAAAGTAGAATTACAATCCGATTAAATGCAATTTGGGATTTTTATCTCAATAAAATGTGTGCAATTATGGAAAATAGATCAGATTTTTTTTTTACTTAATATGGATTATTTCGTACTTAACCCACGTATTTTGTGTCGACCGCACAGGCGTTCTGCTCCCATATAAATTTTATTGTGTATTTATATAATAATAGATTTTAGTAATTAATTGTATTACAGAGAACCACCGTGTCTCGATGGATACACTAGGATGCGGATGAGAGCTCCATCGCTGACTGATCCAGTGCGCACCCTCAACTCAACCTGCCTGCTCAGCGTGTCAAACTTGTAATGAATACAAATAAATCATATCACTGGAAGTAACAAAAATGTGTTTTATTTACATGGCCTTTCTACGAAATTTCATTTTACATGTGTATCTCATTATTTGTTGCTATTGCAAATATATTATCTGCTATATTCTATTTTAACTTTCGATAATATATAGCGTAGCGATGTGTGCGTGAGCCTCATCGACTGGTTCACAAAACGAGCCTATTGAAATAAATCATTTTATTTGAAAGATTTGATTGTGAGATTTTAATAATTTTATTTAATTTAAATATTACACTTAAAATGAACCCTTTGCAAATGTAAATGTCATTACATTTGGAAGGCATCCCAAAAAAAGTTAAGTATTCAAAAATCTTGTTTAGTTATCTCTGAAAATAATTACTGCGAATAACATGTTTGTCTAATGTTCTTATTTTTTTAAATTTTCCCTTTATATCCTCAAATGATAATAATAATACTTACTTATGTCAAAAAAAAAACAGGTAGTTATATCTTTTGACGAATCGTGAAATGATTTGTATGAATTACTCAGCCATGACATTTCTTTCTTATTTTTCTTATAAATGAAGGCTCTAAAATTATTATTGTAATGACTCCAAGTTACAAATTTTTGGCACATTATTATTCAATAAGTTTGAGGTTGGTTGGTGTTAATAAAACCACTATGACGGATCACTGTTATTTAATTTGATATCTTAAACATAAACTTAAAGAACTACATTATTGTGGCTGCTCGCCGGCAGCCCGTGACAGGAAAAGAAGGAAGTGGAGGCGTGTTGCCACAAAAACAAATTAAATTACATATTAACAAATGTTACCCTAAACAAATATAAATGTACCCATTCAACATGCCTCCTTACATTTATATTTTAACTAAATCATATCATACACTACTCATATCAAGACAATAGCTCTATAAACATTACCTTCAGTATAACATATTAATTGTAACTTATTTTATTTATTTATTTATTTTATTTTTTTTTTTTTTTTTATATTACAATTATCATCTTTTAATTAAACAATTTAAACCAATATTTATCTCAACATAATATCCATCTGAAAGATAAATTACTTTTACAACAACTTTAACATATCTCTAAATTTATTAAATTTATTACTTCCCAATGGTTTTGTTAAAATGTCAGCTATATTTTGATCAGATGCAATTTTTATAACATCAATTAAACCAATTTTAACACTTTCATGAACAAAATGATAATGAACTTCAATATGTTTTGAATTTTTGTGAAATTTCCGTATTTAGCAATAATTTGAGCTCCAATATTATCTTCATATATTTTTACAGGTTTACAATCTTTCTGACAAATCTCATTAATTAAACAAACTATAAATTTAATTTCAGTAACAGCTTCTGACAGCGCAATGTATTCAGCAAATGTAGATGACTTTGTTACACAATTTTGTTTCTTTGATTTCCAAAATATTACATTCCCAAACAGTCTAATTACAAATCCTGTTGTTGATTTCCTACTGACAATATCTCCTGCAAAATCTGCATCTACATAACAATCTAACATATCAGAATTTATATTCATGTTATAAATTAATTTTATATGTTTTGTTAAGTAAAGATATTTAAGTACTCGCAAAGCATATTTAAAATGTGTCTCATTATAGCAATTTTGGAATCTACTCAAATAATTAACACTGAACGATATATCTGGTCTTGTACCTGAACTAATATATAAAAGTGCTCCAATTAAATTTCTATATTTTACATTCTCATTTATATTACAGTTTTCTAGTTTAAGATTTACTTCCATTGGTGTAGTATATAACTTTGTATTTATTATATTATAACGCTTAGCTAATGATTCTATATATGATTCCTGACTCAGTGTCATGGTCTTATTCTTTTTATAATCATAATCAATATGTATTCCAATGTATTCTTTAACTTTACCCATATCCTTCATAGTAAATTTACTTAACAGTTTGTTTTAATATTACTCATTACCTTTTCATCTTTACAACATATTAACAAATCATCAACATATAACAAAATGTATACACTCACATTAGTATCCAATTTAAAATATAAACAAAAGTCATATTTACTTCTCTGAAATCCAAGACTAGTTAAAAACTTATTGACACATTCATACCAAGCCCGAGGGCTTTCTTTTAAACCATATAATGTTTTATTTAATTTATAAACTCTATCAGTGCCATCATCATAACCAATTGGCTGCTTTACATAAACTTCAGATAAAATTTTACCATTTAAAAAAGCAGTTTCAACATCCATCTGATGTATATTAAGATTATTTTGACAACAATAAGACAATAACAATTTTAAAGTTTGCATTTTAGCAACGGGTGAATATATATCATCAATAAAATCTTTTGTTGAAAACCTCTTACTACTAACCTAGCTTTAAATTTATTTTCGGCTTTCTTTCTGTATATCCATTTCACATCTAAAGGCTGTTTGTCTGCTGGTTTACTTACAAGTCTCCAGGTCTCATTTTTGCCAAACTGTTCATCTCACGATTCATAGCCTCAGTCCATTCTTTTGCTTCATCGCTAGTTATTGCCTCCTGAAAATTATCTGGAATCATAGCATCACAATAGTTAACAGTTATACAATAATAACCAAATTCTTCATCAAACCGAGTTGGTGGCTTGATTTTACGCCGATTTCTTGTTTCAATTACTTTATTATCATCATAACTTTCATTTGTTTCAGCATTCAAATCTTCATTAATTTTCTCATTATTTTCTTCTGCATTAGTCTCTTTCTTCTCTTCTATAATTTTTCTTCCAATTTATTCGGCTGGCTATTACTTTTATCATTTTTTCTTCTCTATTATCATCGAGACCAATACACATTACATCATCTTCAATTATATCACAATGTCTTGCTACAACTATTCTATTGTTTATTAATACTCTATATCCAACATCTGTATAGCCCATTAGTATGCCAAGCTCGGCTTTCCTGTCCCATTTACATTTTTCTCTTTTCCTCTGGTGTTCTAACAAATACTTTACTTCCATATATCCTTAAATTTTCAATGCTTGGCCTTTGTTTGAAAAATATCTCATAAGGCGTCTTCCTTTCTATAGTGCCATTTGTTAATGTTCTATTCTTTAAATAAGCTGCGGCCATAACCACTTCAGGCCAAAATCTTTTATGCACTTTTGCCTCTGCCAAAAGACATCTTGACATATCCATTATTGATCTATTGAACCTCTCTGCTGTGCCATTTAATTCATGCACATATGGCGGACAAGATTTAATCATTATTCCCTTTGATCTTGCAAAGTCAAACACTCTTTTATTAATGTATTCCTTTCCATTATCACATCTCAATTCTTTAATATTTTTCCCAGTTAAATTTTGTATCTCATTAACATACTGCATTAAACAATTATATACTTTATCTTTTGACGGAATACAATAAACTTTTGCCAACTTACTATAGTCATCTATAAAACTTAAGAAATATTTTTCACCATTAAAACCTGTAGTTCTGTGTGGCCCATTTAAATCTGTGTGTACAATTTCTAATATATCCTGTGCTCGTTTTCTATTATTTTTAAATGGCAAGTTATGCATTTTATTTTCAATATATAGCACATTTCATGTACTTACATTCAATCTCCTTTGGTAATCCTTTCAATAATTCACTTGTACACATAGTATTCAAATTGTTAAAGTTTATATGACCAAGCATCCTATGTAATTTCTCCTTCACTGTCATACTTGATTTCTTCACTAAATTAGCATGTAATGTACTTGCATTTATATAACCTTTAATTTATACAGTCTATCTTCTTTCACTGCTATAGCTATAATAGTTCCATAGACGTTATATATTTTTGATTGTCGTCCCCTGGAAACAATTTTATGATTGTCTGTAATCTTTGAATAGCTCAATAAATTTGCTTTCATCTCTTTGACATAGAAAACATTGTTCAAAACAACTTCAGACTTTTTCCATAGACCATAAAATAAGTTTGTATTTTTCCGACCTTTGTAGCTTCTAATATTCTTCCATCACCAACTTTTACTTTAATAGGTTGTTGTAATATTTCACATGAATGATAGTACTCATCAGTATTAATTATATGATCTGTACAACCACTATCTAATAACCAAGTTAAGTGGCCAGACTGCTCAATATTATATATTTTACTTGAAGTTGAAACATTATTATTCTCAATAGTTGCAAGGAAATTATTACCACCACTCTCATTACTGGATTTATTATTATAAGTTCTTCCTCTAATATTTCTTGAATTATAATATGATCCACGTTGATGTCCACGATTATTATTAAATCTAATAAATCCATTTCCTCTACCACTGTTAACATTTCTGTGTCGACAATCTCTTTGCATGTGGCCAGGTATTCCACAGGTAAAACATTTAAAGTTTTTATTAGGTGATGCAGAACTACTAGTGTGAGCTTTAAAAACATTTGAGTTGTCGCGTGATGGTTCATTACATTTTTCAGGTTCTTTTATCCAATGATTTTAACATAATTTTACTTTTCAAATAATCTACAGTTCTGTCTTTTTCTGGTAAAACGTCTATTAGATCTCCAATATGACTGTAATTACGAGGTAAGGCCTTTAACATATAATTTAATTTTTCTTGTTCACTTACCGTCGCGCCGGCTTGTTTTAACTGATTTATTGATTTCTCAAAGTCGTCAAAAATACACTTACTTGCGAATAGTTCGATAATTTTATTGCTTCTACATTGTTGCGACATATAATCTGTAGTGCCGATGATTTCTGCAGGTACATTTCATCAAATTTTGCCAATATTTTGCATGCGGAATCTAAGTCGCATATATATTCGAGTTGCTTGTTGCTTATTGCACTATAAATGTAGTTCGTTGCCTGGATATCCATCTCTTCCCACTTTGCAACATCATCCGAATCATTTTTGATTCGTATGGCAGCTTCTTTACATTTCTTAAACTCCAAAAACTTAAGTATACGTATTTTCCAGCTACTATAATCCGATCCGTCGAATATTGGAATAACTGCGTCATTGCATTTAGTAAACGCCATTTTTGCTTATTGCATATATAGCACGTTTCCACTTTATTTGCGAAAATATCTTCTTTTCTTCTTTGTATTTGCAGGCAACCACGCTCTGCTACCATGTTAATAAAACCACTATGACGGATCACTGTTATTTAATTTGATATCTTAAACATAAACTTAAAGAACTACATTATTGTGGCTGCTCGCCGGCAGCCCGTGACAGGAAGAAGGAAGTGGAGGCGTGTTGCCACAAAACAAATTAAATTACATATTAACAAATGTTACCCTAAACAAATATAAATGTACCCATTCAACAACAGTTGGAATTTATTCGAAACAAAAACCAGCGCCCATACAAAAAGCGGATATGTCCTTTAAAAAGTAAATAAAATGTTCAAAAAAGCATAAAGAATTTGGAGAAAAAATATCAATTTCTAATAATGAAATGAATAACAATGATTCGATTGAAAAAATTAAACAAACTGAACTATTTAATTAAATTTTACAATTTAAAAATTCAGTCATAATATGCAGCTATTAAATCCAATAATAAATTCAATAACTGTAAATTGATTATAGGCTTTGAGTTTTAACTGAGCGAAAACTAAATAATTGGCTAAAGAAAGTAACTAAAGTTTACAAAGTGGACATGTGCAGCAATAAAATGTTAGCCTTGCAAATATTACTGAAATAAGAATTCAAATCAACGCATCATCAATCAACTTATAATCTTTAAATGCCTCGAAATTCAATAGCATAACAATATACTCAGTTTAACGATAAATGCCACGTAAAACCGGCGTCAATACAAACATTCATAAAATGCCCTTTTAACAAACCATTTTATGTGAATTATTTATATTTTCAAACAACATCTGCAGCAATAAAAATGTTGGCCTTTCAATATTACTCTAATAAAAGCAAATTACCGCCTGCACATAAAATCTTTAAACTCGCCTCAAATTCAATAAATAATAATCGTTGCATACCGATAAATAGTCCAATTAACTACTTCAAAAAGTTAACTAGTTCAAATTTGGATGGAAAAGGTATTTCGTTATTAAGTAAAAACTATTCATATTTAAGATAAAATAGATCATTAAGAGGAAATTTAAAAAAAAATCGGTATCTCCAAGAAGCTAATTATTTTAGGTCAATATTACATATTTGTAAATACAGAGATTGGAATAAAATGTTATCGTCAAGTTTTTGCAATTAAACAACATAATAATTCAAATAATGAAATCTATTAACTATGATTTATGATTATAATATGAATCGAATAAACTGAACGAATTGAATAAACTGAACTGTTTTATTTTTACGATTCAAAATTCAATCATAATATGCAGCCATTAAATTTATTTAATAAATTAATTATAGACTATCCCCCATATTCATAAACGTTTTATCTAATGACGGAGCACTGCTATGATAACAAGTCTGTTTCTTAGCGCACGACTGCATGGCAGCCTTCGCAGTGCGTTCATAGGGACGTTGTGATTGGCTAATATTGAGATACAACTTGAATCTAATTGTCTGTCAGGTAAACAAAGCTGAACTAATAGTAAGCTGTCAGATAAACAAAGCTGAAAAACAGACTTGTTATCAAAGCAATGCTCAATCCTTCGATAAAAACGTTTATGAATAAGGGGGTTAGGGTTTAAAGAGACCAAAATCAAACAAAACGGCTTAAAAAAGTAGCTAATCATAATTTACTACAAAATACAGTTGTGACAAAATATATGACAGACATTGGTTTAAAATTAATATTTTTTGAATACAACATAAACTTTGGTTTGTTAAAACATAAAAAGAAGGTAATCAGACACATAATATAATATAAAATAACTAACGTAATGTCGTTTCTGATTTATTAATAGATAATGCCAAAAATTCAACAATAAAAACACTGTAAATCGCGATTGTCTCCAAACTATAAAACTTTTGTTAATACGTTCTTTAAGCCGACGATATGCATCTTACAAGTATAGGAATTATCGTCATAGCATAGACGTGCGCGCATCAATTTTAATTTCGTTTTCTATTATACACTCAGCAGCGGTTCGGTGGTGTTACGTAACGTCATTGCATGTAGCCAGCAGGCCAACGACTAATATCGATCTATGCAATTGATCCCAAGCCCCACCTCCCAAATGTAGTAAAACATTTTTGCCAAGTTATTTTCACCCTTAGGGTGGTCGAGCGTGAACTTGGCCGATTGTACCTATAACATTCGCGTAAACATAAGAAATCATTATCATCACCATCATTTCGCGTCCAGCGGAAAATAATTTATGTGCTCAGAAGTCAGTCAGAACGTCGACGGTGTAATGCTCTTTGATTCCGTCGTCCATCCCGGGGAGACAAGGCTGTTCCACCCCTGCTCCTCGCCGAGCAGCTACCTAAGGCGCAGTACAGCGCTCGCGGTCACACTATAATAAAAACTGTAGATTAATTTGTCCTTTTTTATTTACACTTAGATAAATCATTATCTCCATAAATCTTTAAGGTCTCTAGTAGGGAATATTTGTTCTCTGATAACTAATATTGTAGACGCAACGCGAGCCAGTGAGGTGGCCATTGTTTTAAACTTCGCGGCGGTTTTATTTTTGATTGCAGGATGCGACATTTGTATTTTTGTTTATCAATTTAGAGTGCTTTTAGCTTTTAGTACTCAATATATATAATGCAGGTTGTAGGATCAATCCTAGATTAGTACATATAGGTTATACTTACTTACCTACTCTTTGAAATTTACTTTGCCTGACATTGACGTAATAAATATAAAATTATTATATTGTGTGTCATAAGAGTAAAATAAATTTATTGTGATTTGTTATGCATGATAAAGCAAAACAAAAAATAGGAAATAAATGTCATAATTTAACAACCGCTTTATTCAGTTACTAAGTAGTTGTCTTTTCTTGTGATGAACTTTCGACCTCAACGTATTGTTACATACTATCGTTTATTAAACATGAGCACAAACGGTGTAAAGATCACTGCCAAAGCAGACGTGGTTTCCAAAATGAGTACCGGTTCGAAAACGAATATTCACAAAGTGACTAAAACTATTTCGTCACCAGATGTATATAAACCCGTTGGACCTTATAGGTGAGTATTGCTTGCTTTTATATTTGATTGTTTACCTAGATAGAGTACATGTAATTTAAACTCAGTAAACGGTAAACAGGCGATAAGTAATATGGTAAGTGGGACAAAACCGCTTATATCTACTTATTTATTGCATCACGTGTCATTCTGTTCGTACCTACCGTGGCATAATAAACTGTACCTAGACTGTATTATACAACCGTAGGCACCAAAATTTTCTTGAGTCCGCATAATTTTATGCGCGTGCGTCCCATTAACATCATTATAAAGCATATAAAATTGATTTTAGAGTAGGTACCTTTCATATTGAATTATTGAGAATAGTTCATACTTAATTAGTCAATAACCACCAACTCCAGTAATTCATAGAAAAAAATAATTCAATATATTTAAGTCTAATTAGTTACTTTATAGTTAAAACTAGCTTTTGCTCGCGGCTCCGCCCGCGTTATAATTTATAATACCTATAAAGTTTTTCAGGCTAAAGTTTTCCATTATAAAAGTAGTAGTTTCCCGGAGCCTATGTTCTTCCCATGGTTTCAAACTGTCTCCATACCAAATTTTATCTTAATACGTTGGGTAGTTTTTGAGTTTAAGACGTTCAGGCAAACGGATGCAGCGGGGACTTTGTTTTATAATATATTTTTAGAACTTTTAAGAGGAATAATCCCGACATACATCATTGTTGCATAACTTTAACCGTTTACGCAGCGCACGCAACGGAAGCTCTCAAAACGAATAAATTGTCCCCGTATTTGTAACATGTTTCATTACTGCTCCGCTCCTATTGGTCATAGCGTGATGATATACAGCCTATAGCACCCCCACATAAAGGGCTATCCAACACAAAACGAATTTTTCAGTTCAAACTGGTAGTTCCTAAGATTAGCCATTACTGCTCCGCTCCTATTGGTCATAGCGTGATGATATATAACTTAGAGCACTCCACGAACAAAGGGCTATCCAACGCAAAAAGAATTTTTCAGTTTGGACCGGTAGTTCCAGAGATTAGCCATTGCTGCTCCGATCCTATTGGGTATAGCGTGATGATATATAGCCTATAGCAATCTACAAATAAAGGGCTATCCAACGCAAAAAGAATTTTTCAGTTTGGACCGATAGTTCCTAAGATTAGTAAACAAATATAACGAGAAAGCTTCGAACTGCTAAGCTATCGGGAGTTACACGTGTCATTGTGAGTCAACCATAAAAGATAGACATATGCTGTTGTGGGATATTTTTACATAATTTTAAGGAGAACATTTCCGTCATACATGATTTCTATGTAGCTTTAACCATTAAGGTTGCACACGCGACGGAAGCTTAAAAATGGAGTAATTCTCCCGTTTTCCCAACATTTCCTTCACTGCTCTGCTCCTATTAATTGTAGCGTGATGAAAAGTATAAAATAACCAGCACAGGAGTATGAAAAATAATTGTACCAAGTTTCGTTAAAATCCGTCGAGTAGTTTTTATAACGGTTATACAGACAGACAGACAGACAGACAGACAAAAATTTTACTAATTGCATTTTGGCTTCAGTATCGATCCCTAATCACCCCCTGATAGTTATTTTTGAAATATATTTCATGGACAGAATTGACCTCTCTACAGATTTATTATAAGTAATAGAAGATAATAGATAATAGATAGATGACTTGTAAGAAATTTATTCCAAAAAAGAAAAATCAGTAATTATTTAATCAAAAGAGAATAATGAATAATTAGTGACATGAAACTATATTTTGATGTTTAAGGACGAATCTATCAATAATCATGCAATTATTGATGATAATGTTAATCGTTTTCAAATTAAAATGTAGCATCAATAACAGAATTCTCTATCCATTTTCAATAAGTGTGTTATCAATCCATCAGTTTTGGATAATAAAAGGTTATCAGTATCTACTAGTTGAGTACACGGCGTAGAGTATAGTTTTAGAAACCAGGGAGTTTTAAAGATCTATCTGGGTATAAAATCTCTGATAGGTATCTACACGCCTGCAATTACTTCGCACTCGTGGTGCACCTGTTTCCTTAAAAATAACGAGTCAAGCTGATTGCAAGCATGCAATTAAGTCCGTTTCTTTTAATAAATAGGAAGATTTAGTCTCCAAGTATCACTTTAAAACACTAACATTCTAACTGCTTAGAATCCTGGGAATTTACTCATTTAAGATTGGACGCACCGTGATGAAATTATCTTATGTTTTTTGTTTTCGCGGAGAAAGTACCTTATTACTACCGCCCAGCCTTCGTGGGGGGCGACTGAGCGGTTATGCTGGGGTAACCGTGCCTTACGGCCCGACTTTGAGCCGCCCGGATTTGATGGTGACCTTCAGGCGACCGCCGGGCCGAGTCTCTAACCCTATATACAACTTAACCTATACACGGCCTACTAGCTAAAACTCCGCGGTGGCCCGGTTGAAGTGACTAGTCTGCGACCGCAGCCGCCCCTGCGCGATGCCGCCTTGCGGCCCGTCTCCTGTGGGGCTTGAAGCCCCGCGCACAGAGGACGCCCTCGGCGTCTACGGCAGTGTGAGGCCAACAGCACACTGCCGTCCATCCTGGGGTCAACTCGAAAGATGTGCAAAATGCACAAAATGCACTAGGGCAGACAGCTCCCTGCTGCCCGCCGACGACCCCCTTCGTGGCCCCTATTAGTCGCCTCTTACGACAGGCAGGGGATACCGTGGTGGAATTCTCCAAACGCCCCCATTCCACAGGGCGGGTGATGAAATTATCTACCTAAAACTTTAGCTACAATATTTTCTGTTTGTTTTTCAGCCAAGCGATTCTGGCTGATAAAACCCTCTATGTGTCTGGGGTGCTCGGTATGGATCAACAGTCGCAGTTAGTATGCGGCGGTGCGGAGGCTCAAACGAGGCAGATTCTCACCAACTTGAAACATATATTGGAGGCTGGAGGCGCCTCCTTGGAGTCGGTTATTAAAACGACAATACTACTCGTTAATATGGACGATTTCCAAACTGTCAACAAGATTTACGCAGAATGTTAGTATTAATACATGTGCAATAGATCATAGATACCCATCACACTACTCCAATACGTATTAGGGTTTCAACTTTACTAAGATCTTTGTCCGTCAGCCAGCCAAGTATGGATGTGGTTTCGGCCAATGCCTGAAATAATAGTAAGCCTGCTATAATTATAGTATGAAGGTATAATAGACCCCTTACAGTGTAGGTAATAGGTATGCCGTTGGATGATTTTCTCGTGCCATTGAGCAAATATCCCAACTTTTATAAAATAGAGCACTAAACTAAGGATTATATGAGGTCTTAGTACTAGGTTGTTGTCGAAGTAGGTAACCTATAAATACCTACCTACACCACAAATACGTATAACATACCTTTTCAACTAGTTGCTAACTAATAACCACACTGTTAAAAATAGTATTAAGCATACTTTTTCGCTCTTAATACTGTTTACTTTTGTTATTTAAATA
>NW_023595427.1:0-1000 GCF_014839805.1 Manduca sexta | reverse complement strand
TTCTAAATGCGAAAGCAAGAAAATTGACTCGTGCCATCTTAACTTCGTACAAAATATGCTGTTCAGATTACATCACATTTTCATCTCGCAAAATGTAATGTTGCACACCACAATATCATTTCAGCGCTACGAGATGAGTCCCACGTGGATCGCGTATTTGACGGAATTTTTAGCTTAGTTTGAAATCTCGTAGCTTGAATGCAGCAATAATGATAAGGAAGGAATGTTTTTAAATATAGAACTATGGTTTTGTAATGATAATATCACAGTTCCATTTGTTTTGTTTTGCAAGTTTATTCGTGTGTATGTATAATACTATTTTGCTCGTGGTAAGATATATGTTATATCCGCCTGGATAGCAACCACAGTATACAAGGTGTTAAAACCAGCCATAGTGACCTACGTAAGTGTGTCGCGTTCCGGATCTACCTGTGTATATAGGTTCCAATAAGCCGGCATAATTATCCCTCGACATTCGACATTTTATTGGTCCTCTCCACTTACCATCAGGTTCTCTGGGGTCACTTTGCATTGCCCGCTTAAAAAAAAACTTTTGGGGGGTATTAAGTGTTAGCTCTGATCAATTCTAATTGATACGGTGGTATTGATATGGTGGCGGTAAGTGTCGCCTGCATGTATAGCCCTACTCGCTATAAAAGTGCCTAACAGTAGCTATTCATAGCTACGTTTACTTCTAACAAACATGCGTACGTCCAAATATTTTCACAATTTTTTGCATTAATATTATTATTAAGATTTAAACCTTTTTAGCGTAACTCGGTTCATAAATCTAACTCTAAGGATATTTCTGTTAAAAGTTAAATAAATGCCTGTTACATAAAAAAAAAAAACAATGATCAGTATAGTATGTTTTAAATAAATTTATATTCCCTAATAGTGTGATTTGGCAAATAACTATCTTCGAATCCCATTTCTCGGTATCATGTTTACGCACAAATATCTTCGAAATTTAAAAATGCAACGTTCATTTAGAAAACGG
>NW_023595426.1:0-15107 GCF_014839805.1 Manduca sexta | reverse complement strand
TGTGGGGCGTAGGATCGGCACGGAACGCCTTTCCGTCCCCACAATGAGTGCTGGATTGCGTGAAGGGGAGGTGGCAATGCCAATTAATAAGGCCGGGAGGTTTTATAGCGTATATTCACTATTCACACGTTAAATAATACAATGATCCGGCGGACACACAGTAGCGGCGTATGTTTCGCAGTGCGGCGTGAGCGGTGCAGCATGCACGTCGCTCTCTCCTTTTCTTGCACTGTTTTTCCTGGCTGGAACACTTCAGGGCTTCTTGTTTTCTTCCTTTTCTTGACTCGAACTGAACTTGCTGGAACTCGAACTGCCGAATGCCAAAATTGCATTCGCTTATATATAACCCGGCTATCCGTAGGGAGAGCCAAAAAAAGAGCCTTTTGCAGCCTCATTTTCACTTCCTAGCTATCACTATTTTATAAATAAAAGTTGGACCTCTGGAGCCCCTATGTGAAATTTACACGGTTTTATAGATAAATCAATTACCTATAACTATACATAAAAATAATACGCCTATGTGCGATACGAAAAAAGTTACAATAACAAAACACAAGAAATTTGTCTACAGACGACGCACAAAGGCCTTAAAAACGCTATTTACTTTGATATGAACTTATATACAATACCCATGTTTACGGCATGGGGTAGGCAAAAGCAAAAACTATATCTACGTAAAGTTTCTACACTGTCACTTCAATATCTCGGTCGTGAGATCGCTTTATAACGTACCACTAAAAAACAGTCACACACACGTGCGCGGGCGCATTGTCCGTCCCTCTCTGGGTGTGTCGTTTCGCTCGACACACCTGCGCATGCGTGAATGCGCTGTCTCGCTCTTTTCGTGTGTGCGTCCTGCACATTCTCCGCCGTGTATCGCCCAGCGTCCAGGGGCGATACATTATGTAGACGTGCAGGACGTGCTCGCCGCCGATTGCGCGCCGCCTCTTCGTTGCCGCTGCCTCGTCGCTCGGGTGCCGCAGGGTGCAGGAGGACGATTTTCTTCACGGGGCGTCGTAGCACGCCTCCCCGCGTGGCTACGTCCACTGTGCGCGTCACGCCGTCAGGTCCCGGATGCGTAGCACAGATGCGGCCACGCACCCAAGTGTTTCGTGGGAGCGTCCGTCCACGAT
The DNA here is from genome assembly GCF_014839805.1 of Manduca sexta. Taxonomy (NCBI): domain Eukaryota; kingdom Metazoa; phylum Arthropoda; class Insecta; order Lepidoptera; family Sphingidae; genus Manduca; species Manduca sexta. The sequence goes on along the minus strand of NW_023595426.1, from coordinate 13,974 downwards.
GCGCACGACGTCGCCGATGTGTAGCTCTGGTCCCTTGCTGCGGGGCTCCCGCCGGTTGCGGAGCTCGGGAAGGTACTCTCGTAACCAGCGGGTCCAGAAAGCGTCGGCCAGCTGCTGCGACGCTCGAAGGTCGGCATGTGTGCCGTAGCCGTGTTCGGCTGGAAAATTAGGTGCGGCGAGTGGGCCCTGACAGCCCAACAGAAAGTGGTTAGGCGTCAGGGCCTCCGGATCTTCGGGGTTCACCGACACATGAGTCAGTGGGCGGCTGTTGACTGTGAACTCCACCTCGGCGAGTAGCGTCGACAGCGTCTCTTCATGTGGCCTCTGCTCGTGAAGCACCGTCGTCAGCGCGGTCTTGACCGACCGCACGGAGTCGTTCCCAGGCGCCACCCATGAATGGTGCGCCCGGAGGGATGAAACGCCATCTAATCGCCCTCCGCGACGCCTCTTGTTCGGCGCCAGCGAGGAGGGTGTTGCGCAGCTCCTTTTCTGCGCCGTGGAAGTTTGTCCCGTTGTCGGACCAGATCTCGGCGGGGCTCCCGCGGCGCGCTGTCATGCGCCGCAGAGCCATGATCGCTCCTTTGTACTCAGGGTGCACCACTTCGAGATGCACCGCCCGCACTGTTAGGCATGTGAAGAGCGACATACCTTTTTTGACTACTCCGGCCCACGGTGACTGTGAGCGGGCCGAAATAGTCCAAACCGGTGTATGTAAACGGCCGGTGATGATGCGCCAGTCGACAGGGAGGCAAGTCTCCCGTTATCGGTTGCGGTGGAGTGGCCGCCCTCTGGCGGCACTGAAGCAGCTCCTGACCACCGCCTTGACCGTCGGGCGCAGTCGAATGACCCATTTGTGCTGCCGACAGTAATTGACGACGCTCTCCACGCCTGCATGGTGGAGTTGTGTGTGGACATGTTCCACCCACAGTTTCGTTGCCCGATGTTCGCCATCGACGATCGGAGGGTTCTTTGTTGCGGCGCTTACTCCCGTGGCGGCTGAAATTCTGCTGTCGAGGCAAATGAGTTCGTTAATAAATGTTATACTCAAAGCGTACAACCTGCTTTCCTTTGACACGGGTTTTCCTTTTTCGAGTGAGCGTAGTTCTTCCTCGAAGGCGGCCTCCTGACTCGCCTTTATGATTATGCGCTCGGCCTCTTCTTGCAACTCGGCTGGGAGCGTCACGAATCGCTCCTCCGGTGCTTGTACGACTCGTTTCGCCGCATTTTTCGCGGCTTCGTTGCGCCTCAATCCGGATTCTCGCTTGCGGCCGCCTTGGTCCTCTTGTAATGGACCGTGTTGACGCGTCGTTTGAAGTGTTGTACTGCTTGTAGTACGCGGGCGGCAGCTCTAACGTAGCGATTCAATTTGAGAATCGATTCACGTCGGGCAGGACTTCCTTGTACTGTTTCTCCCGACGCTCTGTAATAGTGTTCACTCTTTCCTCACCCGTGTCGGTGCTCAGCTGTGTTTCCTCCGCAGGCCATAGTTCGGGCGGGTCGCGGAGGAACTCTGGTCCGTTGAACCACCTGTGTTCCCGCGTGAAGTTGTCGGGAACGTCGCGCGTAGCGTCGTCGGCAACGTTGTAGCGTGTAGGCACCCATCTCCATTGATTCGCCTGTGTGTGTTCTTCTATCGCGGCGATTCGATGCGCTACGTAGGGCTTGTACGACCTGGCTCCCGTTCTGATCCAGCACAGTGTTGTCTTGCTGTCGGTCCAGTAGGTCGTGGATTCTGGCTGCCTGGAGTGCTCCTGTGTCACACTCGCAGCCATCCGTGCGCCGAGTACAGCTGCCTGTAGTTCAAGCCGTGGTATGGAGGTTAATTTGAGTGGAGCTACCTTTGCCTTGGCCGCCAGTAACGTGACTGTGACTCGTCCGTCGTCGTCCTCGGCGCGCCAGTAGAGCGCGGTCGCGTAGGCTGACTCGCTGGCGTCGGTGAACACGTGGAGTTGGAGTTTTCTCGCTCGGGAGTAGCCGGGATAGCAGCGCGGCACTGTTACGCCGCTGAGTTGCTTCAAATGGGTGAGCCAGTTCACCCAGGCGGCGGACAGTTAGTCGTCGATCGGGTCGTCCCAATCGGTGCCGCGTCGCCACACCTCCTGTAATAGCTGTTTAGCCCGCACAGTTATCGGCGACACCAACCCTAGAGGATCAAACAACGACATTACTATTTTCAATGCTTCTCTCTTCGTGGGTGCTTCTCGCCTCAGTAGGTTCGACGGTATGCGGGCTAAGTCTAGGTTGAACGCCAACCTGTCTTCTTGTGGCCTCCAAATAAGGCCTAGGACTCGTTCAGTCCTTTCTATTTCCACCGCTTCGGTTGCATTGGGCGATTCGCCGAGCGCCTTCAACACCGCGGGCGAGTTACTCGTCCACTTCCTTAATTCAAAGTGAGCTTCTCTGTGTATGTTACGCACCTGAGTAGCGATTGTTATCGCCCTGTGTTCATCTTCATAGCTGTCGAGGTAGTCGTCCATGTAGTGTTTCTTCTTGATCGCCTCGACGGCCTCAGGATGCGTGTGTCGGTGTCTCTCCGCGTTGCGATTCATGACGTATATCGCCGTCGCAGGAGAGCACGATGCGCCAAAGATTAATACCTTCATTCGGTACACCTCTGGCGGCCGGCTATCTCGGCGGTTTCCCGCCAGAGGTAGCGCAGTGCGTCGCGATCTTCCTCGCGTAGTCCCACCTGCATGAACATCTCCGTGATGTCCGCTGTCACAGCGACGGGATGTTCCCGGAATCTCAATAACACTGCGGGAAGAGGCTGTAACAAATCCGGCCCTGTTAATAAATTCTCATTCAAAGTCGTACCTTTTGTTTTGGCTGCTGCGTCGTGTACAACTCGCAATTTGTCGGGCTTTAGAGCGTTTACGACTGCGAAATGCGGCAAGTACCACGTCCTTGTAGTGTGGGACGCGCGTGGCGCTATTTCCGCGTAGCCCTTCTTGACTAGGGCCTCCATGTGCTCTTCATACCTTTCTTTAAGGTCGGGATTCTTGTCCAACTTGTTTTCTATGTTGTGCAGCCTTTTCAGCGTGTTTTCATAGTTGTTCGGCAATTCCACGCTGTCCGATTTCCACAACAGGGCCGTCTGATATCTTCCCTCCGGCGATCTCTCCGTATGTTCGTTCAGTATCTTGAGCGCCTTCTCGCCGGGGTCGTTCTTGGGCCTGCGGGGGTCTATAAACAGGTTGTCGGATGTTATAAAATCTCGCAAAAGTTCCTCTGTGCGTTCGTCGGTCGTGGTTTGACCGACGAAATTCACTCTGTGTCCCAGAGTCCGAGTCCGGCTTCCATGTATCACCCAACCGAGCGGCGTGAGTGATGCGACCGGTTGATGTCTCCTACCTGACCGTGTTTTCGTGGCGAGGAGGAGATGCCAGTTATCCTGGCCTATGAGGATTCGGGGTTTCGCCTCTTCCGCTCGTTTAGCGGACAGTAGGCCCTTCAGGTGTCCGCAATCCCGTATCGCCTCGTCCGGGATGCGCTGCGCCGCCAACTGGAGATTGTCGACGGTGCGTGCTTCGATGCGAAGTCGTCCCCGGCTTCCTTCAATGTTAAACTTGACGCGCCGAGAATTGTTGCGTGTCTTCCTCTCCCCGTCGTACGTTGCTATGTGGAGTGGTTCGTCCGGTCCTTCCGCGCCGATATCTCGAGCGAGTTCGTCGTCGATGAGGCTCACCGTCGATCCGTCGTCGAGTAAGGCGAAAGTGCGAGCCACTCCCGCCGGTCCTGAAATGCACACTGGGGCTATTTTTAAAAGGACATCTGTGGCATCCATGTTGAGTTCACTGCCTCGTTCACTGCTTCGCCGGGTGCGTCGGTGATCTTGTTTTTTCGCTCCGAGTGCAGCAAGCGGTGATGTAGATACTCGCACCCGTTGATGTCGCATTTCTTCGGCTTGCATGTGTGTTGTTTGTTCCTGAATTTCAAACATCTGAAACATAGTCTGTGCTTCTTTGCGATGTCCCACCGCGCGTCTATGGCGGCGTCGCGGAAGCGAACGCAGTCACTCATCGAGTGCGTTTCTTTGTTACACACACTGCATGTCGACCGTTTATCTGCCACAGTCGTGTGTACCCGCTGCCGGCGTGGCTGTTCGCCGCCGCCGAATCTTGCCGGCGAAGTCTTGTCCGAAATGATTTCAGGCGTCGCGAACGGGCTGCAGAAATCGGCTTCTCTTCTTATGAAGCGACAAAACTTTAATAAATCGGGCTCACCTCTATGCTGTGCGGCGGCGAACTCGTACCACTGTCTTTTCAACGTCGGAGTTAGCTTCTCCATAACTGCCTTAGTTACCTCCGGGTTGTAGAGGTAGAAGGCACAGTCGAGCGCTTGTAGTGTGCCCACGATGTTTTCTATCTTCGTGGCGAATGTGCAGATGTCTCTCGGCGTATCTGTAAGACGGGGTAGCGCGCGTAGGCGCTCTATTTCGGCTAAGGCGATTGAGTCCGGGCGCCCAAAGCGCGTTTCCAGACTCTTTAACACGGTGTTCGGGTCGGCGTTGGTTATAAGCAGTCCCTGTACTGCTTCCTTGGCGATGCCCCGGAGGCTACGGCGTAGCCGGGACATGTTTTCCAACGTCGTGAAGTGGCTCATGGACTCTATGTAGGCCGCTCTATATGTGAGCCAATCGTGATGATCACCGTTGAACGTAGGCAACTCTGTGTACCTTAAAGGTTGCCTATGCTGTGCGGCTTGCACAGCTTGTGTTATGGCGGACGCGAGTTCTTGATACTCCGTCCTCGGTCGCGATGCGACCAACGCGCCGTCTTGCACTTGTTGCGGGTTCGGCGTTGATTGCGGTTGCTGCGAAGCTGAGTTGTCTCGTAGCCAGGCTGCTACGACGGGCGGCGGTTGCTTCGTAGCGCGGTGTTCGTCGCTCCGTGCGGCGATTACAGGCGGCGGCTGCGTAGCTTGTTGAGTTCGTTGCCACGATGCGGCTTCAATCGTTGGCACTTCAGGCTGCGCAGTCGGGTTCACTGAAAATGGCATAAAACGGACGGATTATTTGTTTCGGGCGTTGTGACGGGATGCGTCGGCGGGTGCACGGCACTGGCTCCCGCCGGTACAGTCGCCGGGTTGTCCCATGATACGGCAGCGATCACTGGGTCCGATGACTGTATAGGGGCTTGCTTTCCCGTCGCAACATCGGTCGGTCGGCTCTCGATCGCGAGTAATTGGCTAGTTTGAACCCAGCTATGTACTCGGCAATCTTGTCCGGCCTCCGTTATGACGGATTCGAGGTCGTCCTCGCTATCCTCCGCCTCGATTTCAGCTAGCTTGGCGGCCGCTAGCTCTATTTTCAGTGCGGTGAGTTCAGCCCTGGCCTGTGCCAGGCGGCGTGCCCTTGAAGCGTGTTTAGTTGACGACGCTGTTTTGCTTCGGGCTCGCTCTTGCGTCGATTGTTCCGTTGCGGCGGCAGGTCGCTCCTCCGCAGCGGTGCAAGGCGCGGCTTCCCGAAGCGTAGCGGTGTGTGTCGCTGTCCTCTCGGCGATTGTTTCTTCGGTTGCTTCAGTTGTTCCGGTGATGGTCGCCGACGTCGCTGTAGCGGACGTCGCTGTCGCCGAAGTCGCTGTCGCCGAGGTTGCTGTAACAGACGCTAATTCCGCCCGCCTCCCGGTGGACCTTGTAACTGGCATCCTTCCCGCTCACGTTAATCCGGCTCACGAAGGACCAAAATGTGGGGCGTAGGATCGGCACGGAACGCCTTTCCGTCCCCACAATGAGTGCTGGATTGCGTGAAGGGAGGTGGCAATGCCAATTAATAAGGCCCGGGAGGTTTTTATAGCGTATATTCACTATTCACACACGTTAAATAATACAATGATCCGGCGGACACACAGTAGCGGCGTATGTTTCGCAGTGCGGCGTGAGCGGTGCAGCATGCACGTCGCTCTCTCCTTTTCTTGCACTGTTTTTCCTGGCTGGAACACTTCAGGGCTTCTTGTTTTCTTCCTTTTCTTGACTCGAACTGAACTTGCTGGAACTCGAACTACCGAATGCCAAAATTGCATTCGCTTATATATAACCCGGCTATCCCGTAGGGAGAGCCGCCAAAAATAGAGCCTTTTTGCAGCCTCATTTTCACTTCCTAGCTATCACTATTTTACAAATAAAAGTTGGACCTCTGGAGCCCCCTATGTGAAATTTACACGGTTTTATAGATAAATCAATTACCTATAACTATACATAAAAATAATACGCCTATGTGCGATACGAAAAAAGTTACAATAACAAAACACAAGAAATTTGTCTACAGACGACGCACAAAGGCCTTAAAAACGCTATTTACTTTGATATGAACTTATATACAATACCCATGTTTACGGCATGGGGTAGGCAAAAGCAAAAACTATATCTACGTAAAGTTTCTACACTGTCACTTCAATATCTCGGTCGTGAGATCGCTTTATAACGTACCACTAAAAAACAGTCACACACACGTGCGCGGGCGCATTGTCCGTCCCTCTCTGGGTGTGTCGTTTCGCTCGACACACCTACTGCGCATGCGTGAATGCGCTGTCTCGCTCTTTTCGTGTGTGCGTCCTGCACAAGTAGTATGTGTCGCCAAAAATATTAGTTGGGTGGGATTCGAACCCAGATCAACTGCTTGGAAGGTAACTATGGAATCCATTACACCACCAACGCTTGTAACAGCACCTTCGAAAATAAAATCAGGAAAATCCTTATCATATTGACAAAAAATAAAAGTGTGCGTTGGCCGGGAATCGAACCCGGATCAACTGCTTGGAAGGCAACTATGCTGACCATTACACCACCAACGCTTGTGCTACATCACGTAAAATTAATTGGTTGAATAGGCCATCATAATTAACGTGGGACAACAGTGTAGTGTTATAAACCATCATTATAGCAGGCGTTTTTGACTGCATTTATCATAACAAGAAGCATTGCTAATAACATTGGGGTCCATTGAATTTAACACACATTGATTTTAATAATATATTAGGTATATAGATATTATACACTCCCATCTACAATTATTCGTCTATTGCACTATTTACGGGACTTGATATTTTGGAATCTTGGCAAACAAAATAGATTGCTTGTAAAGAGCAGTTTAGGCGGGAGTAAATAAATTGTTTCTGCTTTCAACATCATTTAGTACAGTTTAATTCATTTTTGTTGAAATCAATGATCTTTTGGAGGCCGCTGATGACTTTATCAACGAAGACCTTAGGCGCTTCCATGGCGAGGAAGTGTCCGTAGTCCTCCAGGACATCCACTGCCACCAAGTTAGTAAACTTGGTGTTCAGAGCTGCTGGGGGGAAGTAGAACACCTCGCGCAGGGCCTGCAATACTACTGTTGGCACTGGTGTGGGAGCACTGCAAGAAATTTTCATAATAATATTAGCCCTGTATTACATACTGCTTAACGATCTTCTTTACTACTAAGAAGGTTTATGATTTAGGGAATTGATAAAAAGCGTAAAACTCATTGTGTCTTATAACACAATGATTAAAACAGTGTGTATGTTTTTTTAATGCTTTGAATGACGAGACGCCTGATGGTAAGCGATATTATCGCCCATAAAAAGCAAAAACACCGTCCAACACCTTGAACTACAAAATATTTTTTGTTATTCCACAGCGCTCGTAATCCTGAGACATGAGATGTTAAGTCTCATTATGTCCAGTAGTTACACTGGCTACAATGTCCTTCAAACCAAAACACAATAGTGACTACACACTGCTGCTTGGCGGCAGAAATAGACATTGCAGTGGTACCTACACAGGCGGACTCTCACATATGAGAGACCTACCCCACCAGTAAAAGTGTAAAAAGGTTTTTACCTGATATATTCCATATCGAGGTTTCTAAAGGTAAAGGTCTCCGCGTAGATCCTTATGGACGTAGTGACCTTCTCCGGGACCCAGTATAACATGATGTTGTCGATCAGCTGCTCTGGTGTGAACATGTTCAAGCCTCCCTTAGGATCATCTCTGCTTGCACTGCCAGTGGAGATTGAGAACAAATGCAGGAACCATGCCATAATACTCGCAGGGGACTTACCAACGCATAAACCTGAGGATAAAACAGTTATGTTTTTAAACCTTTTTTTTTTTTTTTTTTTTTTGGTTTCGCGGAGAAAGTCCCTTATTACTACCGCCCAGCCTTCGTGGGGGGCGACTGAGCGGTTATGCTGGGGTAACCGTGCCTTACGGCCCGGCGTTGAGCCGCCCGGATTTGATGACGACCTTCGGGCGACCGCCGGGCCGAGTCCCTAACCCGAGTACAATTAACCTATGCACGGCCTACCAGCTAAAACTCCGCGGTGGCCCTCTTCGGCGCATTAGGGACGGCTGCGGGCTTCCTCTGACGGAAGTGTCTAAGTATTCGTCCGCAGCCGCCCCTGCGCGGTGCCGCCTTGCGGCCCGTCTCCTATGGGGGCTCAGAAGCCCCACGCACCGAAGGACGCCCTCGGCGTCTACGGCAGCATGAGGCCTACTACACACTGCCGTCCATCCCGGGGTCAACCGAAAATGTGCAAGGATGCACAAAAATGCACTAGGGTGGACAGCCCCCTGCTGCCCGCCGACGACCCCCTTCGTGGCCCCTATTAGTCGCCTCTTACGACAGGCAGGGGATACCGTGGTGGAATTCTTCAAACGCCCCCATTCCACAGGGCGATGTTTTTAAACCTAACAATTCATACTAATATTCTAAAGTCGGATTTGTTCCAGAATTAAGTCAAATCTTTTCTGCTTCCGCAACTCTAAGCACACATTTCAGTGTGTATACCTCATAGTCACAAAATACAAATTGAGGCCTATAAGGGTTCGCGAACATTTCCCATCCCTCTCCATTCCAACTATCCTGAGATGGCTCCTTCTCCTTCGTCTTCTCTTCCTTCACCCTATCCCTCCCTTCTTCCTCGCAGGCCCTAAGACCGGATAGCCGTGGGTCGCCAGCGTACCGTCCGCTGACACCCTTGGTGATAACGGTAGGACCTACCAACTTCTCATAGGGACTGTCGTGGTTGCTAAGCCGGGGATCGCTTGTACACCATTCGGAGGGTACCCCGGTGATAACAAAGGCAGATCTCCAAAAATCAAAAAATCTCTTCTGCTTATTAAATGCTCTTAAACTGCAGTCGGATTCAGGCGAGGAAGTCACAAGTGGTACATACCAATGGCATCAGGTTTAGCAGCTTGTATGTGGAAGTAGCCAAACTCCTGAACGTAGAACTGCAGCGGGTAGAGACGGCTGACCAGCTCGGCCGGCACGAGAGCTGGCGGTTACACCGACCCCACGGATATCATAGAAAACGAGTCCTTCGTAAACGCAATACCGAAATTGGTGTGGTAGCCTAGAATTATCTAAAAAAACATTTTTCGAATGATACTATTAATTTATAGAGTTATAAAACACACGCACATATCAAAACTTCATCCCCGAACGGTTAGACAGGCAGATTTTTCTGGTGGTAGGATATATTTTGTATACGCTCGCATAGCAACCATACATATGGTGTTAAAATCCGCCATAGTGGCCCACATACGTTTGTCGCGTTCTGAGATCGGCACGTGTATATCCGATTCCAACAGGCCGGCATAATTATGTCGACTGCCGAAGGGTAATCATCTCTCGTCAGTCGACATTGTATTTGACTCCACTCCACTTAAAATCACTTGCACTGGGGTCACTTTGTCGTGCACGTTTAAAAAAAAAGGACTCCCATTTCTCATTATGTGTGTTTCACAAAAAGTATGATAATGATTATTATGCTAACACTAAGTTGTTTGTTTACTTAAGGCATGGCAAAGCGACTCCACTGCACCTTCAGATTATCTCTCGTCAATCTGAACAACTATGACGACCTGATCGAAAACGAAAATATGTAAAATACTTATGATTTAGATCACGTAGGCGAATATTTGAAATTCACAAACTCTTACATCTGGGAAGAACGTGGCCATGATTGAACATATAATACCACCCCAATCTCCTCCTTGTACGTAGAACTTATCGTATCCCAGTCTTTCCATTAGATTCTTCATTATGAACGCCATTTCAGCCCCGCCCAGTCCTTGGAGGTTGGTGGCCTATATATATCCGGCCTCGAACAGGCCGGATATATATAAACTGATCCCTGATTGAGTCACCTGGCGAAGAATAACACTCGCCAGTCGACCCTGAGCGGACCTCACTCCACTTACAATCAGGTACAATAGTCTATTTGGCGAGCCGGTATAAGAAGGCAGTGTTGTGTTATGAAGTACATTACAATCTATCTATTTATTTAGCATTATTAGACTTAGGGCTGTATTGATAGATACAACTCAGTTTCGCTCTCAATAACGATATCAGATGAGAGGCTGTCAAATGAACGTCGGCATCTTAAGATAGTATCTTACCATCTTATTCATAGACGTTTTTTATCTAAGGACGGAGTAAAGCTGTGATAACAAGTCTGTTTCTAAGTGCTGACGTCATGGCAGCCTTCTCAGTGCGTAGACATAGGGCCGTTGTGATTGGCTAATATTGTTGTATCTCAATATAAAAATGTCTATGAATAAGGGGGTTAATATTTATTTGCTGGTGGTAAGATTTATTTTATATCCGTCCGGATAGCGACACCGTACACAAAGTGCTAAAACTCGCCATAGCGTAAGTGTGTCGCGTCCCGGGATCAGCCTGTGTATAGTTCGTTACAACAGGCCGGCATAAATATGTCGACTGCCAGGGGTAATCATTACTCGTCAGTCGACATTCTATTGGACACCACACTGTTTACCATTAGGTGCAGTAGGTCACTGCCAAGCCAACTAACTATACTAACATGAATATGTGACGGATTTGACTAATTTAACTGCTAAGTTTTGTTCACCTAACAGCGCTTACTCAGCTGAGTACAAGCTCTTAAATAACATCTTAAGCTTTGTACATTAAATAGTTCAATACATGAAATGCCTACTTGAGATTGAACTCAAATGTCGCACTGATTTCTTAATACAATCCTTATGTCTAATGTCTTTAGGTAAAGAGTGTAGGGCACTATTATTAGTGTTTACTTCTCTCGATATATATTTATATTAAAAGAATAGCTAGATGTACAAAAAATCTCTTCTTCTTCAGCCTTTATATCTACCCAATGCTGAGTAGGCCTTTTGCGATAGCCCAGGTTCTGTCCAGGGCAGACCTCAATCAACTTCGTCCCGCCACGTATTCAACTAGTTGATACAAAAATATTTAAAATTAAAATACTAAAAACGTGACATACGAGTATTTATGCATTGGATTGCATATTGCACAGTGACCATGAATAGACTGCAGCGGCACCTGAACTCACAGAAGATATTTACAAATGTAAGTAATGTCTAGGCGAAGGGAAATTTCAATAATATATTAGTAATGCTACGCTGAATGACACTTCCTATTGTAAGCACAATATGTACCTAGATAATAATATCAGCCCTGTATTATATACCTATTGTCACACTGTTGAGCACGGGCCTCCTCTACTACTGAGAGGGATTAGGCCATAGTCCACCACGCTGGCCTAATGCGAGTTGGTAGACTTCACACACCCTCGAAAATTCGAGAATTTCTCAGGTATGCAGGTTTCCTCACGATGTTTTCCTTCACCGTTAAAGCAAGCGATAATTGTGTGTGTGTGCCCTTGGGATTTGAACCTGCGAACATTCGTCTCCGCAGTCCGTTCCACAACCAACTAGGCTATCGCTTTAACCTACCTACATAATTGTGTTATATTTCTTTATGTTTTGTCTCTTTTTTATTGTACATGTTACATTATAATTAATGTGTTAATAGTAAATGTTTCTTATGTTTAAATTAAACATTAAACCGCCTTCAAACATTACTAAAAAGACTATACTGATCACCAATTTTAGAGTCGGTGCCTAATCAAAATTAAATATTGTTTTCGAACACTCGTTCATGTATTTATCTAGCTAGTCGCCATCTCAACAATTAGTGACTTGCATATTTGATATTATAATGTTAGGTAATGTTAAATATTTTTTAGCTTTTAGTGGTTTTTGAAGGCGGTATGTTTTATTGTTAAAATATATTTATTTTTTGCGTTTTAAACGATTTCTAAAAAAGGAGGAGGTTCTCGATTTGATGAGTATTTTTAATGTTTGCTACCACAAAACTCAGTCATTTTTGAATTGATTTAGAATCTCCTTTTTGAATTGGAAAGAATATGTTCCCTGATTAGTCCAATAGAAATGTTTTTTTAATAGATTCAGTGTTGTGGTTTTCAAATCGGAATAACTGTAATAAGTGTGTCGTCCAAGTAATCAAAATTGCGAGTTTTGCTTTCCCATCACTTTTTAGTGGTGTTTTTGCGTTGAGTTTAGTTGAATCTACTTCTTACGAACATATTATATCCTTAGCATCACGCTGTTTACCCTTTTCAGGTGTAGACAAAGATGAAATATCTGAGTGTGATAGTCATAATGCGTGTATAACACAACAATGCCATCGAGCGAGTCTATTGATTACTTATAATATGCCCTAAACTAATTATGAAAAGAGCAACACCAGAGCTTCTTGTCCTTTAGAAGACTTTGCCTTTATAGTCCGCTCCGTGACCATAAAGGATGCAGTCTTCGAAACGTCGGGAGAAAATATTAATATAAACAACCGCGATTAAATTACTAAATAAATTTATTTCAACCACTAAAAATTAAAAAATAATTTAACATAATATGTACTTATATACTGGTTATGGTTATGTTAATGTACTTCTGGTTTTTAGAGATTTTTGAAGGGGGTTGATTTTTTTATCTAACTATACTAATATGTAAAGCTAAAGAGTTTGTTTGTTTGAACGCGCTAATATCTGAAACTACTGACGCGATTTTGATTTTTTGACACTAACGGGAAGCTACATTACTTCTAAATGCTACAGGCTATTTTTATCCTGGGAAAATGATTATCCTGAAAAAAACTTTTCAATCCGGGCAGAGCCGCATGCAAAAGCGATAAATACAGCAATTAATTATAGAAGGCTAGCGCTTTGCTCGCGGCTTCGCCTGCGTAAAAAAGGTTTCCGAGATAAAAGGTCTGCTATATATTTTTCCGGAAAAAAAAATACTTATGTCGTTCCCAGGGTCTCAAACTATCTTTATACCTTATTTCATAGAAAACCAAGTAGTAATTTCTAAGTTTATCGTGTTCAGACATATAGACAGATGCGGCAGACAGCTATGTTTTATAATAATATTTTTTTTTACTTTTTATGCAGAACAATTCCGTACCTAATACATGCTTGTTGCATAACTTTAACCATTTACGCAGCGCACCCAACGAAAGCTCTCAAAAGGAATAATTGTTCCTCAGCTCCTATTGGTCATAACGTGATGTTATATAGCCTTCCTCGATATTTTCCATTAAATACTAAAAGAATTTTTCAATTCGAACTAGTAGTGTCTGAGATGAGCGTGTTCAAATAAAAAACTCTTCAGCTGTATTTAATAGTATAGATATTAAATATAGATCAGTATGAATGCATCTCACAATATACACACAAGTGTAACCAATATACTTCCTAATTGAAATTCGGAATTAATGCTATCGAACATTGGACGTTTGCACAAAAAATAATGATTACATAAATAAAAATAAATTCGCAGAGAGCAAAGTTAGTCGATTTTCAACTTATAAACTTAGACACTAAGTTACTAGTTTGTACGGAACCATCACTGCGAGACCAAAGCGCACACCGACGATTCCTTTTCCTAGTAACAGAACTTTTAAGGACGGGATCACGAGCAAAAGCTAGTATTATTATAAAGCAGTTAAAACGCATTTTTACACCTGGTTATGGAGCGAAGGGCCGTGCTAATATTCACTACGTTTTCTGACATCTAGTGCACAATCGTGGAAGTTTTAGGCTAGTTGTTTTAGTATTCTTGCACTAGATGGCGGTATAGCGTTATGGCTACCTTATATACTGTTCAGACTTCAAGTAAAGG
>NW_023595425.1:0-32990 GCF_014839805.1 Manduca sexta | reverse complement strand
TTTTAACAAGATATTTTAAATTTCATATTATAAACTACGTCATTTATATCTCTTATAGCGACGATAATATAGAATTAATAATCAAACATGTGTTTATTTTTATTGCTTTGAATGACGAAACGAGCTTGCAATTCGCCTGATGATAAGCGATACGACCGCCCATAAACAGTAAAAACACCATCCAACACCTGCAATTACAAAGTATTGTTTGGTTGCACTTCGCTCGCCATTTCGAGACATGAGGTATTAAGTCTTAATATGTCCAGTAGTTACACTGGCTACAGTGTTAACTCATTTAAAACATTGTGAAAATGTATTACACTTCCATTATTATAATAAGAATATTATAATAGATGTGAATATGTTTGAATTTTGTGTTTAAGCCTCGGTTATGAAGTGACTTTGTGGTTGTAGTGACTTTACCAAATGAGCCATGAACCAACTAATTAGTGTAGTCGAACTCATATCGAACTCGTTAATAAGCCGTCTTAGTTTATTTGATTTATAGAAGCTCTTAGTTCAAGTAATGTTCTTACAAAGAGTGTCACACACTTAAATTAATGATGAATTTGAAAATTAAAATTCCCTTTACAGAACACTAATTCAATAACTTTTGGGGCTTGAAGAAAACTTTGAAAACGACCTTTGAGTCGGTCAAAGCCGAAAGTAGGTTGTATTTAAATACGAATAAAAGGAAGGAATCGATGTACAACATTTTTTGCTCCAAATAACTTGAACTATCGGGATGGTAAATTTGGTCCAGAGTAAAACAACACTAAAGAAAGTTCCGAGACTTTCGACTGAAAATCCTTTGCCGTCGAAAGCAAATAGATTGGCCGTGGGGCAGCTAGGAATGCTATTAAGGGTATCGCTAAGTGGAGTTGACATTATACTGACATTTTTGTTGAAATCTAGGACGACGTTTCTTCGCCAGATACACATTAAATCTATTCTAAATATCGTGATATCTAGCAGACTATATATTTATGTGAACACTTCTTTACGCCATGTTTACCCACTTAAGCAATAAAAGTCTACATCGCTCATCATAAGTAACTTGGCGTTAATTGGTTAATTGTATTGTCAAATGCAACTCTAACATTCTGCATTGCGGTTCAAATTATCTAACCAGCTTTTAGTTGATCAATATCTCACGCCAATTATACGGGTATGAAACTTTAGACATCCATCCGTGAGTTCGAATTAGTTTATTTTGTTAGCGAATTCGCTGTTTTATTTGACTCCATTTGCTAAATGTTGAGCTTCTAACTTTGTATCTCGATTGAGAAGGTTTTAATTTTTAAGCAATCTAAATGTTCTAATATACGTATCTTTCACTACCTTAAATGTTTTCGGAATAAGTTAATATGTTAATAATTATCAAATAATTAGAAGGTTCCACTTAGTATTTTAATCAAATATAGATATCTAGGTACTTATATATACTTAGCGTGTGTTCTGTGTTGTCACAAACAAAATGTTAATCATTGTGTTTTTGTGAAATGAACAATGGAATTTAACATAATTTGCAATTTGAAAAGCAATTTTTTGCTCTCCTTTTTTATATTTTAAAATATGTAGTCGTGTTCCTATTATCGCGACATAATAATCCAATATAAAATAAGTCATAAAATACCGACAAAATATAATGTTTTTCTTATTGGCATTTTAAAGCGATGGTCTTTTTTATGCGGGCATGGCAAAGTGACCCCTCTGCGTTTGATGGTAAGTGGAGTGGGGTCCAATAGAATGTCGACTGACGAGAGATGATTACCCCTCTGCAGTCGACACAATTATGCCGGCCTGTTGGAACTGGATATACACAGACTGATTCCGGAACGCGACATTCTCACGTGAGGTTCTCGTGAGGAACCGGATATAACCGGATATTCGCAGATGTATATATCCGATTCCAAAAGGTTATTATGTTTTTATCTATGTTTTTACGCTTTCAATTTAAGAATTCTCTATTTGCAAAGTATTTGAGTGTTTAGAAATTAAACTTGTTTGCCTTTAATATAATTTCTCCCTTATTGCCTTAATTATTGTCTAGATTAATAGTTTTTACTTCGTGAGCTGTTTCTCACTGTGGTTATGAAATAAGTCCTTGTAGGTTTACATTAGGCCTTGGAAGTTACGCGAAGTCACCAGACAAGAAACGATTGGCACTCATCGGGGAATATGCGGTGAACATAAGCGTAGTACCAGCTGTTTTCAGATTTCTGAACGAAAAAGTAATTAAACATAAAAAAATATTATCCTGTTGAGAAAAAACATTACTTTTACTCGCTAAATTACATTCTAAGTAACTGCATTACACGTAATGGTGGGTGGGCAGAGAGAACAATATTTTCAAATTATAATAGTCATCTTTAAACCATTTCTTAGTCCTACGCATATTTCACAGCATTGTTCACCAATTTTTTTATCAACCGTAGGCGGACTTTAAAACAATTTCTCCTTATTTATCGCTTCTTATAACATTAAACATTGTATAACATTTTTTTAAACCAGCGTTCTTCAAAAGAATTTAGTGTAATGGAAAAATAATAAACGTGAGACAACACTTTTAATTATTTTATTGGAAAACGGCGTAGCGCACCGGAATAGACTCCGTGTGACCCAGGAATCTATTGTTCTTTTTGTAAGATGTCTTTGTAGTCTGTACCCGTGCGTCGTTGCGTTTTATTTTCACTTCGCTTTTGTAATGCGAGCGATGTATTGAATTTTTCTTTAGCCGGTAGTTTGTTGCGGTAAATTTATTTTGTCTTATGCTATAAATAAATGATAAAGTTTAATTTTATATTAAAAGTAATATTATTTATTTAAATTGTTTTGAATTTCGAATTATTATGTTCTTTGCTTAAAAAGCATTTTTGTTATATCAATTTTTTAATATCGGAGGTGATACCTGTTATTATATATATCTCTCATTTGTTACTGGCTGGCATTCTCTAAAAAATCTAATTTAAAAATAAAATATTGTACATTCAAGAATGTCTAGCTGGTGAAATACTTTGTATCATCCGTCGCGCTTCATTAGACGCATGAATAGCCTCGTTAGTGTGTACATCGTGAAAAATCTCCACAAAGACCGCACGTACCGCTTCGGTTAGATTAACTATTTTTAAAACGTAATCCGTCTTGAAAGGGGTGTTCTTGCTTGTAACTTGATATCGGCGTTTATACAGATTAACTAGTTTGGACCTTTCAGAGGTTTCTTCTGTTGGGCTGAAGTAGGCGTCTTTCATATGTTTCATATTTATAAGAATACATATATTTTAATGGTAAAATATGGTTGGTTAGTTTTTTTCTGTTGTCATTATTTGCAGAAATAGGTTTCTTTTATCTTGAAAAATACATGAGTTATATCTAATTTCGCAAGCAATAGAAGGAGTTGAATATAAAAGTTTCTATTTTAAAATAACATAAAACATTTCTACATCAAACACCTGTAAGTATGTGCGTCACTCTAGACAATGGTCATACCCATTCGACCTTTCACGTAAGAAATGTGGACTCGGTAAATATTTACCGAGCCCTTTCTATTCTTTGTACAGCTGACTGGAGATCCGATCTGTCTTTAGGCCACAATTTTTCATCTCGCGATATGGTGCCCAATTTCATCCTTTATTTAATTCGAAAGTTCTGGAGTACTGATGTGGAAAAATCCTTGTCCTTATCTGAAAATTATAGGAATTATAAGAATTTTAAGTTTACATATATGTAATACTAGTTGACCCGACAGACGTTGTCCCATCTTAACTATGACAAACCATTGAAAGTTATATAAAATTCATATTTTCGTTAAGATTTCCAATTTCCGCGCAATTGCTTGATTTTTCTCTTTCATAAGAACCTTCTCCTGACAATAACAAACACAACAAAAAAAAAAAAAAAAAATTGTGGATTCGTCCAGCCGTTCACGCGTGATGGCGTGACCAAGGGAAATAGGGATTCATTTTTATGTATATAGGTAATACAAACGACAGAAGAATGATTTAAAACAAGTAAGTATAAAACAAAATTTTAAGGCGATACCTCAAGGTCCATTTTCATACATTTTGTTTCACCTTTAATCTGGGAAACTAAACAAGTATTGGCAAGTAAAGAAATTTAATATGACGAAATTTTAAAGGCAGAAATATCCATGATTATTAATTATTTTTACGTTTTTCTTTCAACTGCGAGAACTAATCACTAACTAGACGTGAATTTAAATTCTTTACTTGCCAATACTTGTTTAGTTTCCCAGATTAAAGGTGAAACAAAATGTATGAAAATGGACCTTGAGGTATCGCCTTAATGTTAATACTTTTAACGCCAACTTATTGCGTGTGTATGGAGTTCTAAATTTGAAATTATTGTTTTTCTAAACATGCCAGGGGCCTTATTCTCTATCCCGCACGTTATTTAAACAGTGCGTAACAAGCACGTAACACAACGCATCATGTTTAGGACTATAGAAATTTGGCTTACAGAATACCATTCCACGCACATTTCTCGAAGATAACATGACACGGCCGCGTTACGCGTTTACACTATCATACAGAATAAGGGCCCAGTTGTCCAAACAATTAAGGAATATATTACTAAGGCATCGTCGTCTGGTATATTAAAGAAACAGTACCCAAGTCTGAAGATTTATTTATATAAAAAAGTATCCTTACTAAAAGCGGGAATGTCCGTTTTGGAGGCGTTTTATTGCTGGCATAGGTGTAAGAAATAACTCGTTTTTATGATTTCTACAAACCTTTTAAAAACCATCCATGAAAGCTTCTAAACGACGTTTGTAGATTTGATGTGTAGGTGGTAGAGTTGATGTATTTTTATTTACTAGAATGATATATTATGTTTTATATAAATTAAAACCTGAAGTAAACAATTTTAGGAGAAAAAAATTCTATAGGAATGTTTTATACAGATTTAAAAAAAATCATCGTACGGTTTTTAGATTTTTTGTGTATTGCCTATGTAGGCAAACGAGCAAGCGGCCCGCCTGATGATAAGGGCTCAGCTAAGCCACTGGATACCGGGAGGTGAGAATTTTTTTTAAGCCTCGTTTAAGGAACAACTTATAGCACTCCAAAGAACAACGATGTAGGAACTTCATTCTATAACTTGCATGTCCGCGGCAAAAAATCGTTAAAACGCAACTAATGATCTTAAATCGTGAAATCATTTAAAAATAGAATGTAATTAATGTCAGTTGTATAGACACAGCAGTTAAATAGATCCATTTTATATTATAGACAAAAAATATTTGATGTATAAGTTATATCTATTGAAAACACACCCCTTGTAAATCCTCAGTAAGATTAGTACCAATTAATATATTGGAAGAAACAAACACTTGGCAAGGTACCTAAAATATTACCCCGGTTTTGTCTAGCATTTTCTACTTGCGGCATTACATCGGATATATATTGTTTCTTAAACGTGCGAGCGCACAACACAAGGCCTACATAAAATATTCAGAATATTAAGTTCTAGAATTTTCCAAACGATAGGATTCAGAGAACTGGCGCAGTGGGGTATCGTTAATATGGGAGACAGTTGTTCAGGAATCGTCAGATAGCTATTGTAGTCAAGTATACGATATTCAGTATGATAAACTGATTCTTATCACCAATAGAGAACACATGGATCGCTCACCTTCCTAATAATATAAATGAAAAAGTAAAGATGTTGTCAAAAGGCAGAATGCGCTGGCTTGATTTTATTGTAATATGGCATAAACATAGATTATGTCCTGGATAAAACTACAGGCTACCTTTCATCCCATACAACAGTCAGTAACACTTTTGTTGTGACAAAGAGTCACACACTCAAAGGTCTTTATACCTAATAGTTGATGTCTCATCCTCTGCCAATGACCGTCTTGAGTTGAAGTTCGTAACTCGTTAGAGGGTTGCCCCCAGCTTGGTCACTAAATTTTCAAGGGTTGCGAGCGCCTAAAGCACTCACCCAAAAGACCGGTGTGTTTATATAAGCCGACCCTGGTCAGGTTAAAAAATAGTCTTTGTAATTATCACCAGGCACGTAAACTTAGGCTTCACCTAAAATTTGCCAGACGGGCCTGTCAAATGTCTTACACGGGCGAAATCGCGACCAACAATTGTTAGAAGAAACAGTATGTATTTTAGTCGAGGAATCTATTTAAACACACGGCAGTTTATGCTTACATGTAACTAATAAAAATATATGCCATAAAATAATGACAACTGAGATGAGTAAACTTCCAAAATGAAATCGAAAAAAGGTTCCCAACGTGTGGTTAACGAGCACTAGCCAGTGAGAACTATCTTATCGCTCATTAGTCTGAATATGACATTTAAGTTTAATCAGTATTCCCTTCATATTTCAAAAAGGCTAAGGCAAAAATGCCAACTGCTAAAATACTCAAAAAATAAGGTCATATTTAATACAGAGGCGAGAATCGAACACAGAATATCCACTTAAACATCAACCTAAACATCAATCATCCTCAACTACCCTTACATACTGTATAAATAAATCGGCTTTTCATGCGTACAAGCATTATTGTTACAAAATTGCAGTATTAAACGTTTCTAGCATGGCGCGGACGACGCGAGAATTTGTGAATGCAAATAATAAAGTAGGGGAAGCTGTTAGAGCGCTGGCGAGGTGCCCGAGTCAGATGCAGGCCGCCTACCCAATGCACTCCTAATCATCTTAATTATTGCCTTCCACTCTAAGATTTAAGAGATTTATGTTAAGATTTCACGAGTGGATTAACTTTTAAAAGGTTTTCACGAGAACTACTTAGAATAAAATCTGACATAAAACATTTTTACATTTGGTAAAGCGTTTTGGAATTTTCTCATGAATTCAGTGAAATTAAATTCAAAACAGATTTTGCTTATAGAAGTTATGTTTTACTTAGAATACCTGTGAACTAACTATGTTACAATCATATATTGATATAAGAGAACTATTATATTTTTAATGAAAAAATTTAATATATTTATGTATATAATTCATTTGAGCATTTTTTAGAATAGCTGAATAATTAGGAAGTTATTGTCTGTTACAAACAGGTCGAATGATTCAATATTTCACTGGCTTACTATTATAAGCTTCTATGTTATATATTATGAGATACAAATTGAATTATGTATATCACATCAATGCATGTAATTTTCAATGAAAATATCCAAAAATCTCGAACGTTAAATAAAGAGAAATCGTGGTTTATTCAAATTTTTACCCACATGAAAATTATAGTCTCATTCTTGCAACATAAATATAAAAAACATACAACCTTGTAATAGGGAACCATCGATTCATAGCAAAAAAAAATGTTAATGAAAATGAATGTCAATTCATTGACACAAAATAATTTAAACATTTATCATGGTTTATTGTAGAGTGAGCAAGAGAGTCAACTGTTGTAATGTGATTACTGGGGAATCATCGATGCCTTGCTGTTACAATACACATAACATGCCTTTTATTCTCGAAAGGGTAGAAATTAAGCCAGAACAGGCAGACTTTGGGAACTGAGTAGAAAATTCTGACATCACTGCGCAACACGGGATTCGAACCCAAAACATCAGAGCCGTTGTCGTACTGCGGAGGCAATACAACTACACCACTGAGGCAATGAAAACAATGTTAAGTTGAAATTAACTTTAGTTAAGAGATAACGATAGTAAATCTACCATTAACCATTAGTTTATAACATCGTTCCCTAACATCCGTGACTACGCGCGGCCGAACTTTGCTCTCTGAACGTAAGTCTGTTAACGGAAGATTAGCCTGGGGAACATATTGGCTAACTTCGATTCATTAATAAGTGAATACTAGTAATTTAACAGATCTATGTCAGCAAACGGCTCTCGCTTCGAAGTGGACGATAACCTAGATGAGAATCATTGTTAGGAACTAACCTAAGAATTGAAATAAAATTATTTTTCGGATTTTATCGCGCTAATATTCGCGGAAACATATGAAATCCAATCAGACTTCTCCAAAACGAATTTCAAGTGTATGTGAAGTCTACCAACCCTTACTAGGTCACCGTGATGTACTAAGGCTTAAATCCTCAGTAGTAGAGGAAGCTCGCTTAGCAATGGGTAGTATATAAAACGTAGGGCTGGTACAGTAATAATTACTTATAATTAATCAGTTTATTTTTCAACACAATATTACTGTATTGTGTTGAGAAGATTATAATACATCGACTACATGAATAAAAATACATCATAGACCATTGTTTGAGACTGGTGTCTGAGCTAGGCAGGGCCTGTGAACACAATACGCGCTCTATAATAAGGCCTAGTCACAATCCGTATTATTATCATCCTGGACCGATATATGTTACCTTTACACATAGTTAGTAATAAGCAAAGATATTATTCTGTAATGTTTCGAAGTATAATTATTAAACACCTCTTTCAAAATAAAGCTCGTCTTTATAACAAAATAATTAAGGATAAGCTACATTGACATTTACGTGTGTCACGGGAATATAACCTTATAAGGTTATTTTTTTGTGACACGCGTAATGTCATGTAGCTGTCAGGTTTGCCGGCAAACCAGAGAGGACCCACGAGATGACCTCTTCGGGGCTAAAAGGGATCTTCGTATTTTTGCAATTGAATGATGGGACGAGTATGCCGCTCGCCTGATAGTAAGCGATGTGACCGTTTATAAACTGATCAATCTCAACAGTAGCAATCCCATACAAAACTTTGAATTACAAAAACTGCGTGGCTCTCCACTGCGATCGTCACCCTAAAATGTTAATGACTGCATGTTTAATCATGTAGCAATAATATAAAGGCAAATTTCAATTACACTAGTTAAAACACAACTCCTCATTAAAACACAAATAAATCTAGTTCCAAAACTACACATCAAGTCTGTATATCCTGCACGCAATATCAATACATTATTGTGGAACGTTGTCGATTCCTAGTTCAGGGAAACTCATCACGCATTCCGCGCGTACTTGCCTAATAACATTTTATTACATCGTTCCGAAATAAAGAAGTTTCTCATATCCGTTATTTTTGGCATCCTTCCGTTTCTGGATGATTTCTCTCCCATCAATAATCAATATTTGATGATATTATGATCACTTTTTGTCATATTTCGCGCATTAGAGAGGTTATGATTTTTGAAAACCTTGGGTCCTTGTTTCCTGGAACTACAGAATGTTATACGGCCTAACATTGTCTCAAGATGTGTCAGATTTGTTTTTTTACAGCTTATTAGACCGTCGGCTTTGCTATCTGGAATCAATAAAATGTTGAAAACCAAATCTAGATATAAATACAAGCTTATCGGACTGGCGGCATTCTCATCCAGCATTCAGATGTTGAAAAACAAGATCTAGATATAAATACAACATCCATGACACACTGAACAATTATATTCTACATTGCGAAATAGATTTATTTCGATTGAAAATAAATTCCACTTGGGTACACGCTTTCTTCGTATCGCCGATGGTAAGTGGCAACTCTCCAAGTTTTAATTTTCTCTTTTTCTTTATTCCATTTAGGTATTTCTCTCGAAATGTTTGTTTACGTAAGTTTAATACTCATATCTAATTTATATGAGGATTAAGAAAACATGTTTTGTGCTACGATAATAGTAGGTTACTGCTATAAGTCAGTTCGTTTAACAGCGCATACTGAGCTGGTAACCCTTTTTACCATACATATTGTAACAAACTAATAGTCTTATAAACATTTCGCAAAGCTATGCTTAATTAAAACACAAATCCAGTTAATCAGCTGTAAGTAAAAACCCGCCATCTTGCCTCTTAATAAGGTTGAAACTAGGAATGTTTTTGACAGCTATTTAAGCAATTCTTTACCACCTCTTAACGCTAAAATAAGTTGATAAGTAAGACTGTAAATGTTAGTCTTGTTAATTGCGTGTGTTTTTATACATTTTTGTTGTTGCTTTTATATGTGTAGAAAAATAAGTCGTTTTAATCGAATATTTTTATCGAAGTTCCGCGAAATCGTTTTCATTATTTATTTGAATAATGTCTGTTACTTGCTTAGTACCTAATGTATTATCTGAAAATAGTAATTTATTAACTATTATGCGTTCTCGTTAAGTAGACATTATAATCTCTTTGTTATGTTATTTAATTTACAACGTAAATGTGAATGACTGCTCCTAATATTTTGTACAAAATTTATATCATATTTGAATTGAAAATTCGTATTTCCTCAATAATTTCTAAGAAATTCAACACTAAAACAGGAATATAACGCCAATCAAATACCAAATCGAGGAAATTTCTCTATAAATTTTAATTTAGCAGCCAATATTCAAATAGTTCAGGTGGATAGTTGAACTCTCTAACAAGATGGAATGGTTGACCTTTAAGTTCCATCCGCTAACAACACAATTATAGAAGTTCAAGTGCTGTTTAGCAGCAGAAATACAGACAGAATAATCACGTTTGAAATTTGCACCACTATAACAATATAAGAGTTAGTTCGAACTTGGAAATAGCTTCTCTCGTGTCGGTAAAAGCGTTGTGGTACCTTTTAATTGAATTTCAAAAGAAACTTCTTAGTTCAGTGTTGTAAAACACTGGCCTTTGCACAGTTTCGCTTTGAACATCTTACGGTGACGTCAGCCTAATTATATTTTTTACGCTTTCAGTACTTTGTAGTAATAAAATGAAATATAAAAACCGGGCTGTAAATTTGGGCTAAATTAAAGTGGTGTCATTAACTTAAAAATTGTAAGTAGCTGTGGAATAAAACTTAAAAATGGATAGTTAAAGTATGTAAGGAAAAGGGTTTAAAATTATGAAATTATTATAATATATTAGTATGCTCTGTGTATGTCATCTAGATATTACGTATTTGTTTAAATTTACCCATAAAGGAATACCTAGACTTATTTCAAAACAGCTTCTTTACTGAATAAGGCGAATTTTGCAAATAAGCATTGTAAAGCCTGTTTCCTATGAGGACCCACCATTCATGTTTTAGGTATTTTGAAGTGTATAAAATACTACGATTTTGTATTAATTTCATTTCTTTATTTTAAAGGCTTTTAGTACTTTATTATTACATTTCATAATTTGTAGTAATATATTGCAATTTATCAAAGGTTTTTCTTTATACATTTTCATGAAGGTTTTAAAGTAAAGCCTTTAAAATTTAATATGACGAAATTTTAAAGGCCGAAATATCCATGCATATTAATTATTTTTACGTTTTTCTTTCAACTGCGAGAACTAATCACTAACTAGACGTGAATTTAAATTCTTTACTTGTCAATACTTGTTTAGTTACCCAGATTAAAGGTGAAACAAAATGTATGAAAATGGACCTTGAGCTATCACCTTAAAGGAGAATGCCTATATTCGTATGAAAGTTGGGCTACGCTTGCGTCTGTACAAAACCTTCACTAAACTCTAGGGAATATATCCTAAATCTTATATAAATTGAAAACAATTGAATATTCGATGGGAGTTAAGAGTAATCAGAATTTTTATAACTCGGTTATTTTGAGGTTAAGTATGGACTGCAATAATGTACGGTAGAAAGTACCTACGTGCCTAATTAAGTTTAATATTGCAGTACCTACTGGATATTGCAATAATCAATTATTGGACATTCTTTTCACTTAGCTTTAATCGCCCTTATAAGCAACTGGGGGGTATTAACATATCTGATAAGACGAAGCTTCAATAAAACTTCTAAGATAGTATTGCAGAATATTAGTTTTTCCACTGAGCATGTGCTACCTGACCCTTTGTGTATATATTTTTCTGACTTACGACTTATTCTATTACATGGGTTAACTTAATCTTTATTTTCACCTACCATTATCTCATTTCAATATGGCGTCAACACATATTGTAGAACAGATTCAGCTTAGTTATTATGACCGGCCGCATACCTGACGCCAATCCTCTTTGCAGGATTCCGATCCCAGGCAACTCATGTTAGAAACACCGAGATAAAATGTTGCTTGGCCTGGAAATCGAACAGGAACCCAGGAACTAACTTCAAAGCCTGATTAGGCTAATAGTTACTTATCATAGGAAATGAAAAATAAAACAAGAATTTTTATATAGAAGTGTATTTTTGATAGAGGTATATTTTCTTGGCTTCCCAGAAAACAAATAAGAACTTGATGTAGCCGCAACACGCTTATAATACTGCTGAAGTGAGTGAATTACTTCTTGCAGTGCTGGTCGGGTCATGTCATGTCGTTGTTGTCTATGAGCCTCTCTATTAACTGATCTCCAGCAGGCAGCACAAACTCATTCCAGCCTTGAAACCTAAAATATAATGTAGAAGTTTAGTAAACATGTTCAGATTATTATTATTGTTAAACTGTTTTCTTTAGCTTTTGCAAGAATTTCCCACATTATGGGTAGGTTAATAATAATCTACATAACTTACAAACTGGATAGCTTGTCTAAGAAATATACTTATTGTTGCTGTAGCACCGCAAAGATGCAGTTAATACACCGCCGGGATATGCCGTCTCGATTAACTGTCCTGGGTCTAGGCTCTGGACGACATTGTTTTGCTAACTAAAAGCCTTCCGTCTCAAAGTTCGGAACACACACTATACACCTTGTTTCTTAACAGTGAATTTCTCGACCCAACATTAAAATACATAAGAATAACACTCCGATCTTGAGTAAAATATTTTGATAATGAAATATTTTCATTCAGACAAATCTAAAGTGTCAAAATGTCATTAATTTCAGTTGCCAGTGTAATAAAAATCAGTACCCAAATATTCATTTAATTAAAAATAAAGTGCAGACATGTTTATTATTTCTGTCAATAAAAGTACAAGTCGCCATTTGTTTGTTTTTAAAAGGATTAATATTTTATCTTTCTTACCAGCTATTTGGAGTTTGGTCATAATAATTAAGTAAAATATATATTTTTTATAACAATATTTTTGTTTAATGAATAATATATTTAATCCATATATTATAGATTCAAATAGAAGCACATTTATTGTGCATATTTACTTTTTTATTCCATTTAAAAGGCGAATTTGTTATAAATTGGTATCAATTCGCCATATTGGCAGTAAATTATCCGGTGTTTTATTTGCAACAACTAAACAACTTTTTTTTTCATATCTTTAAAACCCCCATTTGCTCATGACTGAAATAAATACAAATGAAATAATAATTTAAATTATGATTTTACATGGTTATTTGGTTAAGACGCATGAGTGACGCAAAGATAGCCTGGTTTTGGGCATTGTCCTTTTCGGCAACACTAATTAGTAATCATAGTTCCCTAGTTTTCAATCGCGGCTTTTCTTACGCCGAAGTCCTTCTCCAGAAGTCTTATTGTTTACTATTGAGATAAAAAATTGCTGGATAAAAAACACAAAATGACAAGTAAATATAGACTTCTCAACATTTTAAAATATATTTTTTCTATAGTATGGCATCATTTAAATTTGGAATACCATGGAATACTAAT
This sequence comes from Manduca sexta, assembly GCF_014839805.1. NCBI lineage: Eukaryota > Metazoa > Arthropoda > Insecta > Lepidoptera > Sphingidae > Manduca > Manduca sexta. The sequence goes on along the minus strand of NW_023595425.1, from coordinate 19,521 downwards.
TACCGTAACCGCATTCGTCGCGTCGCTAAAATCATCATTAAAAAGTTTCTTCACCTCCGTTCCATATTCAAAAAACCTCAACTATTGAAAATATTAAAGCTAAACGTTATATTAATTAGAAATCTGTGGGCAAGAAGGCAGCAAGTTTAAATAGCGGCGTACGCTCCGTAGTCAAAGCAGAAAACTCTTTCGGTACAAGAAATTATTCATTAGCTTTTGCGGCAACAAGCCGTGAGGCGGCTGTTACAATGCGCCCAACATAATTACATTTATACGTATACCGGCTGCGGATCTGCTTCTGTTTATGAAGTTGTGAGCATTGGCTTTAAAGGATTTATGCCGCTTCGGCAAAGGGTTGAAGTATAAGTTTTGATTGCAGATACTGATAATAAGATTTTATTTGATAAGTTTTCTAATGATTCTTCGATAAAACTGATTATTCTTTATCGTTATTATCTTCACATATGCTGGTTATTCTTTTATCAAAATTTTCCGACTTCTGATGATTATGTGATAAATATTAACAATGTTGATTGAATATAGTGATTAACAATAAATATACCTATACAATAACACACATATCACGCCTTTATCCGCAAAGGGGTAGCCAGAGATGTTATCAAGGCACTTAGTTTTCGCCTGTGTGTTCCGTCCCATGATGTACTGCATAAATTATACCAGAAAATCGACATTAGCTCCAAACATCTTATCCACATATATAGTATTCAATATTCATATTCTCATAAAAAATCCATTACACAGCTAACCACAAGAGCGATAAGTTTTCTACACAACTCGAAATGCTGAAACAAAACTGTTTAACTTTGTTTTTACTTTGTAATCTCAAAATAATTATATCAAAGTCTTGCGATACGTATAACGGTACAGAAAACAATTTGAGAAAACATCCCGCGTATTCCCGTTAATTTATTTTAAACGTCAGTATGGATTTATTTTAGCTACTGATAGCAATCTGCCAGCAAATTGGTCATGTCGTTGGGGCAGCGGTGAAATACCATTCGTGTTTAATTTTTTATTCATTAAGTAAGTACACAGTATTGATTGTTAACACAGGTGGTTTAACAATGGATATTTTTATCCACAATTTTTATTGTATGATTGGTTAATTAAATACACAGACATACACACTCGCCCATTATCCCCAAAGGGGTGTGCAGTGGTACAACTGGTGCACACATTTTCCGCTATGTGTATCCCGTCTCATGGTGTTATAGTGAGTCTATCGCCATATCGGCCACAAATTCCAGACTGCGGGCTAATACTGAATAAAAAAACCCAATATCACTTTCCCCGATCCAGTGATAGATCCCAGGACCTCACCACTACAATATCGTAATACAATTACGCTACGGAGGTGGCATTTGTTGTTCCTAAAGATATTTTTTATGAAGGTGTTGGAGATTGTAACCTTCGTCGTGACTTATTATTTTTTATATGTTCTATTTTTAGAACTAATTGTATTTTGTTTGCCATAGTTACTTCCCTTTTAGTCCGAAATAAACACTCATGTCAATAACATCTTTTACTAACTTTATTTAATTACTAAGAACATATACCATATTTACAACACGTTATCAGCACGAACGCTTAGTTCTTAGATTTTTTCACGTTATTTGGTAAAATAAAGTTGTATATATTTTTTGTGTGACTAGGAAATAGTAATAGTCTGAAAATGTCACATGAATCTGGAGATGTTTCGAGTGTGAAAAATTCCTCGTCGAGCTCATCTTTTACATTTTCATGTTTGAGGAATAAAGATGGATATCCTACATGGAAATTTAAGATGCGCAATTACCTTATCCATGAGGATTTATGGGAAACAATCGGTGGATACCCAAATGGAGACACAACCCATGCCTCTACAAAGGTACGCAAAGACGCAAAGGCATTAGCAAAGATATGCTTATCAGTAGAAGGTGCAGCGATAACCCATATAAGATGTGCGAAAACTGCATCTGAGGCATGGACTTGTTTGCAAAAAGCCTTTGAAGATAAGGGAATAGGACGAAGATTATTTTTGGAGCGTAGACTGTACAGGTTGAGTCTATCAGAGTTCAAAAATATTGAACTATATATTAACGCAGTTATGTCAACCGCACAGGATCTTGCGGATATTGATGTAGTCATAGAGGACAAGTCTATTGCTGCAATACTTTTGGGAGGTCTAACTCCAAGGTATGAACCTCTCATTATGGCTTTAGAAAATTGCAATGTAGACGTGACTACAGAGTTGGTGATAACAAAACTGCTTAATGAAATGTCCAAAGATGTGGCTACATCATTAGACTCTGTCTTTCATGCGAAGAAGAAGCCTAAGTCAATGAAGAAGAATATAGTTTGTTATGAGTGCAAGACACCTGGACATAAGAGACCAGACTGTCCACAGAGAAACAAGAAGGAGAAAGGCAATGCGGTAAATACCAATGATACGATATTTACAAGTCTTAATACTTCTGGAAACCCAAGAAAGGACATAATTTATGTAGATTCAGGTTGTACTAGACACATGACTTCTAGACGGGACTGGTTTCAGAATATCTCGATACAGAATCAAGGTACTGTTACTGTCGCAAATGGAGAACAGATTAAGTGCTGCGGAATTGGAAATATTTCAATAAACACGCCCGAGAACGTGGTCAACAATATTAGTGATGTTGCTTATATACCAGATTTTAAAGCTAGTTTGTTATCTGTATATAAAACTGTTGAAAAGGGTTTTATTTGTGTTTTTGATAAAAATGGATGTAACTTTTATAAATCTGATACTTTTAATTTTACAGGTGAATCTGTTGCTCATGCCTCGCCCTGTGGTGGACTGTACGTTTTAGATGGTACTGTAAATGTTTCCGAGAATGTGGCGGATAATTTTTTGACACAAGATGTGCACTCTGGTTGTCAGGATAGTTATCAAATATGGCATAAGAGGTTAGGACATTTGTGTCGTATAGGCATGAACCAACTGAAAAATCACAAGGTAGGTATAAAGTATACAGGAGTAGATAAAACTAGTTGTATCGCTTGCGTGGAAGGTAAACAAGCAAGAAAACCTTTCAAAAGGTTAGCGTTTAATAGGGCTACTTCCCTTTGGAACTGATCCATATGGATTTGATGGGACCGGTGTCTACAACTTCTTTTCAAGGAAATAGATATATGTTGACAATAGTAGACGATTATACGCGAAAAGTGTTTGCTTATTTTATTTCTTCTAAAACAGAAGTCAAAGATATATTTTGTGTGTTTCAACGTTTTGTTGAAAATCAGTTAGATAAAACAATTAAAGCAATTAGGACTGATGGAGGTAAGGAGTTCGTGAATAAAGAGTTTGTTGATTATCTTGCTTCAAAAGGTATTGAACATCAAACAACGACGCCTTATAGTCCTCAGCAAGTTGGAGTAGCGGAACGCACCCATCGTTCGGTTACAGAAAAGGCAAGAACGTTGCTAGCTGAAAGTTCACTACCGAAAGCATTCTGGGAAGATGCATTCCAAGTTGCCATTTACCTTAAGAATAGGTCTCCTCATCGAGCCTTAGGTGGACAAATTCCTTATGACAAATGGTATGGACGAAAAGGTGATCTTAGCCATCTAAAAGTATTTGGTTGTAGAGCTCTAGTCCATATACCTTCGTGTCACAGGAAGAAATTAGATGTCAAGGCACAGGAAGCAATTTTCGTCGGTTATTCTGAAAATCCAGGCACTTATATTTTTAGGGATCCTGCTAACCCACGAAAAGTTATTATATCCAGAGATGCAACCTTTTTTGAAAATTGCTTTACAGCGCTAAAGCAGAAGCAATCTGTCGCACAGTCAGAATCTATATTGTTATTTGATGAGCAAAAGAGATTGAGTCTGAGTTTGATCATGACTGTCAATTCTATGACTGTGATGAGAATATCAGCCCGGCGGCTGAAGCAACTTTACCAGTAAATCTAGAAAGTGCAAAAGAGTCAGTGACTCTGGAAGAGCGAGAGTCTCTCAGTGACTTAAGGCTGCCTAGTGTGGAAGAAATGACAGCGAATTTGGAACAGGAATCGCACCCTGAGCGCAGATACCCTTCCAGAGACAGAAAAACAACAAATTTTTATAAAGCTTACAATACGTCAATGGTAGATTCTAATGAACCTACGACATATTACGAAGCTACTCATGCCGATGATGCTGATAAGTGGCAACATGCTATGGTTGATGAGTATAGTTCCTTAAGGAAACTCCATACATGGAATTTAGTAGATAGACCTAACAAAAGGTTATACCATGTAAATGGATTTACAAAATTAAAAGGGATGCTTATGGTAATATTACCAAGTATAAAGCGAGACTCGTCGTCAAAGGTTTTCATCAAGTTGAAAGTGTAGACTACAACGAGACGTTCGCACCAGTGATTCGTCATTCTTCCCTCCGCACGTTGTTTGCGATAGCTGCAGATATGAAGTTGAGAATGAAGCACTTAGATGTCGATACAGCTTTCCTTAACGGAGATTTAGAAGAAGAAGTTTTCATGGAGCAACCTCTTGGTTTTATTCAAAAGGGTAAAGAAAACAAAGTTTGTTTATTGAAGAAATCTCTTTACGGTCTTAAACAGGCACCGCGAGCTTGGAATAAAAAGTTAAATGAAACGCTTTCTAAAATAGGTTTCATAGGAACTCCTTCCGAACCTTGTGTGTATACTAAACTTTTTGTAAAGAACTTGTAATATTAGGAATCTTTGTTGATGACATAATAGTCTTCTTTAATTCTGATTTGACATTTGACACTGTCAAGAATGATTTGTCGAAATATTTTTCATTAAAAGATCTCGGAATACTGAAATGTTATTTGGGACTACAAGTTGAAAGTGATTCCGAGAGTATAAGGTTGAACCAGCGAAATTATATTCTTTCTATATTAGAAAAATTTAATATGAAGGATTGTAAGGCCGTGGATACTCCATTAATTAAAAAGAATATGGAAAAAAGAATGGATGGTCAAGTCGGTGAGTCTTATCCTTATCAAAACTTAATAGGATGCTTCATGTATCTAGCGGTAAACACACGACCAGACATCGCTTACGCTACGAGCTATTTAAGTCAATTTAATACGTGTTTTACTAAAGAACACTGGAATGCTGCTAAAAGGATTCTGCAATACCTAAAAGGTACCCTAAACTATTCATTGGTTTACAGGAAGAATAGAGAACCTTTAAAGGGTTTTGTGACGCAGACTGGGCAAACTGTCCAATCGACAGAAGGTCATACACCGGTTATGTTTACAAGTTAAGTGGAGGTCCAGTATCATGGGAATCCAAGAAGCAACCTACTGTTGCGTTAAGTTCGGCCGAGTCAGAATATATGGCATTAGCGTCTGCCACGAAGGAAGCGTGTTACTTACGTCGGTTTATATACGAGATAACAGGTATACTTTGTTCAGTTATCTTAGCTTCTGACAGCCAAAGTGCCATTAATCTTGTTCGAAATCCTGTACACCACAGCAGGACGAAGCATATAGATACTAGGTTTCACTTTATTAGGGAAAAGGTATCTAATAATATTGTTAAGTTAGAATATATAAAACGTAACGATATGCCTGCTGATGTACTAACGAAGGCCCTCGGACCTCTAGCACACAAACGATGTGTAGTTAACTTAGGTTTAGAAACTTAATTATTTTATTTGTTTTGTTTCTGTCACAACTGCGATTAAGGGCGGCTGTTGGAGATTGTAACCTTCGTCGTGACTTATTATTTTTATATGTTCTATTTTTAGAACTAATTGTATTTTGTTTGCCATAGTTACTTCCCTTTTAGTCCGAAATAAACACTCATGTCAATAACATCTTTTTACTAACTTTATTTAATTACTAAGAACATATACCATATTTACAACAGAAGGTTTACTACTGCAGTAAGTTCTTTAGGTACGGTTTCTATTTTATCAGGTCACGCAGAGATATATTTTCAAAGTTAGTTGCCTACTTAGATTCCATTTTCCTCAACCAAACACTCGCCGAGAATTTTAAAACAGCCTATGTATTATTTATACAGAGTATATAGAGTGCTACAAAGGTCTTCAACCTCAAGCTAACCTCAACTGTACGTGATATACTGTACTCCGCGAATAACGAAATTCGGAGCACTGACCCTACCCCTACCCCTACCCTACGCAGTGGAGTTGGTACAAAATTACTCCCCCCCCCTCCCCCCGAGGTTATTCTTGTGCGCTCGGTCTCCACACCGAATGCACGCACATGCATGGGGGGACACTTGTCGCGGTCTAGGCATACAGTTCAGTGTGTATACCTCTTGGTTGGATAACACATTGAGGCCTATGAGGGACTCGCGAACATTTCTTTTCCCACTTCATTCCGCTCATCCTAATATTTTCCTTTTCCTTCCCCTTCACTTCCCCCCATATTTCTCCTCTTCCTCTCTTCCTCCAGGGCCCTGCCGTCGCTAAGCCGGGGAGAGCCAGTATAAGATTCGCAGGTTTACCTCGGTGATGACTGCAGGGTCTGCACTTAAAAAAAAACTACTAATGACTATGTTTCAGGGTCAGGAGAGGAGTACAGTACTAAAAAAACTACCTACACCTCTCAAATCATTTGAATTCGCTGTGGGTGGTTTCGTAAGCACCTAAATAATATTTATAATTATCTTCTCAGGTTTGAAACGTCTTATAAGTCTGGTCCATAAAGGTCATAGTTACATAGAAGAAAGGTCCTGTTTAGTGTTCAAAGAGTCGAATTCAATGGATTTAAATCAAGACCAAAATAACACTTACTTGTACTACAGCTACTCTGGAGTTCTTGAGAACTGTTGCTTGCCTTTCTTCACGAAGCCTGTGGGAAGACGGGTTCGTTTGTTTATTATCAAAAATTACTAATCGACGCTCATATATTCATCATGCTAACACCACAATTTTACTAACCTTTTTTTCTACCACCTTCCTAGTCTATATGATTAATTTCATTGCGGGTTAAGACTAATTAGTGCTTTCAGAAACTCGCCAAGCTTCACCTCTCAGTGTCATACGTGCCACTGCCTGGCTTACAGGAGTTCCAGTGGTGGGTATGAAGGCGGGATAATCTTGTTACCTTCTTTCAAAGTCTTAGTAGGCAAACGAGGGATAGCGACACTGCTGTATACGACGCCATACAGGTGGCTAGCAGTCAGGATCGATGGTGTGACATCATGTGTCATAGTGAGAGGTCGTGAACCTCAGAACTGAAGAAAACCACGCAAGTAAAAGGTAAATGAGCAAGTGGGGCGCCTGATGGTAAGCGGCTCCCATCGTCCATAGGCTATAGTAATGCTGCTACCTATCATAATTTATCAGAGTCAACTTCCCCAAAGTTCGGCGACTAATCAATAGTTCCTCTAGCATTGCCAATGTGTATGGACAGAGGTGAGGATTTATCTTCAGATAAGCCAATTACTCGTATGTCCGTTAGTTGACAAACATTCGTTTCACTTAAGGACTTTAGTAGGTTTATAAGGACGAGAGGAACACTGTAATACCATTGAATCTGGAACTTAAACTGATCTTGAATAATAATTTCTGTCATATGGCAATCGGAGTTAACGAACTCAAGGCGCGCTATAAAAATTCAAACGATGTTTTAGTTATCTAGAACCTGAGGTAAATAAACTCATTATAAGTCCATTGATACATTAGATGTAAATATATTATTTTTAACTAGTACTAGGTATTGCTTGCCGCTCTGCGTGAAAAGATGTCGAACAAATTAGAATTGACTGAGAGTCAGTTGGATTATTTGATGTCATCAACATTCATCGTCATATTTTAACCAATTTACATAAAACATTAATAAATCATACACATAAACCTTCCTCTTGAATCATTCCGTCTATTAGTGAAAATCGTTTGAAAATCGGTTTTGCAGTTTTGGGGGACATTGTTTTATAATATGTAACAAAATTGGCGTTATAAATATATAATTTTGATCTTTAAATCATTGCAGCTAGTGCTTATAACCCCATTATGTTCGCTGCCAGCGGAGGTGGCGCATGCGACACTTCACGGCCTCGGTCTTCGTCATCCGAAGAACGAACCATTCGCAGAGTACAGGACTAAATCTGTCCTGTTTCCTCACCACTGCCCGGACTATGTACGAAAGATAAAAATGTTTAATTCTAAAGTATAGACTAGTAAGAAATTTTTATAAAAAAAAATATTCGCAGTTTTTATATGCGCGTGTTTTAAAACGTAATTTTATTTCTGCATCTGTCAATACTTATATATTTAATGGCCAGTTTCCTTAATTATAGTTATCTTGGCCTATATTGCGGGGCTGGCGTTCTGATATCCAATGCCTTTTTAATCAACAAAAAAAAACGGAGGAGGTTCTCATTTTGACACGTATATTTTTTTATGTTAGACCGCGCATAATATTTTAGCTGAAATTAGCTTAAATTTACGCTGAAACTAGGTATTGGGCTTCGATCAGACGGAGCGAGTTTTCGGGCGAGAATAGAACGCGTTTATTGTTAGCAATAATTGCCATGAAAATATCTACCCATTTACGACACAGGCGGAACTAAAAACACACATTCGGGAATTTTCGAATTTCGATTTGGAGGGTTGTTTCAAGATGCCTTTCTACAATCGTAAACACTAAGAGAAAACCAACAAATATGTATGAGAGTCTATCGCTCGGGTAACGTTAGCGTTAACGATTATAGAAAAGCATATTAGCTACGGTACCAGATGTATTTTCACTCAAGAGAGACCAGCTACCTAGTAAATAATAATATTTTCCATTCTCATATTTCCCACATGCATACATACTTCATATGAACGATGTATCAAAACGTCCTGCAGTTTAAAGTTGCAATGCTTTGCTCTTTTACGAACGATGCTCGACGTAGAACCACTAAAACGTAACTTAGTAACTCGTTGGAACTTAAATGGTTTAAAAGTTGCGCGACTAGCGAAGTAATTTGCTTCATTAAAATATTTTGTTTCAAATTAGAGTTGCTAAAATGAAAATATTATTTTGCAGTTTCTTTTTAGTAAGTTTTAATCCTTCGACGTTGGATAAAACGTGATTATAGTATTAAGATCTATGATAGTGAATCTCAAATATCGTTAACTGACTAATAAAATTAGACGTGAATGTCATTGGAGCCAACAATAATGTTTAAAAATCGTTAAATCTTATCACCTAATTAATAAATAAATTTGTGTTTTTTATCCAAACTTTTTTCTGACTTTCAAATTGTGCACAAAGTCATTAGAATTTAAATAGATATTTAAGTATCAGACTAATTTAAATGGTATAATTGAATGCTAACTGATTCTGAATATTTAAATAATATGCAATATTTTTAAAACTTTATCAAAATAAAAGGTTTTGTTAAATAGGTGAGTACTGAGAGATATTTGAATAAACTTCGAATAGCGTGAATAGCGTTTTTTATCAAATTTAAAATATAAAAATAAATAAAAGCAGTATGTAGGTTCGGTTGCATTTTCGTTGTAGTCCTTGGTAGCTTACATACTTATACATTTTTTCTGAAGTACCTACTCGCACAAATCGACGAAGCAGTGACAAGCTAAGCAAGATAAATAAAATAAGAATAAATATAATAAGGTCTTCACAATCACAATGTCTTCAATTTATTATATCGTTCTGGTTTCCAATTTCCTTTATAAAAATTCTAAAATAACATAAAATTGCAAACACAATTCAATTTAACATGCACAACAATAGAAAGCCATTTTCTTATGTATTGAAATTTAACAGCGTGTTTTATATCGAGTCGTTCTTGAGCACACTAGACCTGAAAGAAAAATCTAATTCTGTATGAATATTTTTCCTGTACAAACAATTTGATTTGATTTAATTTCGGTTTATTTTGACGACTAAGGCTATGTCGACAAAAGGGCGTATAATAGTCATAACAAACAATAAAGAAAATAAGGACTTATTCAGATGTTTTTTAAATGAACTACATACTTTTTTATCGCGCACTTTTCTATGTAAAATCATTTACACAGTATAGTTCTGAACTACATTGCGTATATGGCGCGTCTTAGTAATGCTTGAAGAGCGTCGTCAGTTCACTGTAATCGCTTGCATTAATTGCCCGAAATTAATAATGTATCTACTATCCAAGACTGAAACCTATCTTAGATTGCCGACTATCTTTCGATTGGTCTCCTATCGGCATGCCAATATCTTAACTCGCCTATCCTTGCTTGCCTTCAACGATAGATCGCTGGCAATCCTTTCCAGATGCGTTCCCTCCTGTCCATTCCATTTTATGCAGAATATTCCATTCGTAAAAAAAATACTTTTTGTATTTTCCATACAAACTATTCGTTTTAATATTTGCCTTATTGAGAAAAATAAGACTTGGAGTAATAAAAAAATATTTTATGTATTTTAGCCCTCAAAAGAAATAATTAATAATTAGTACATGTCATATTTAAGATACAAACTTTTTAATTAGTTTCAAAATGGAACGTGAGTAATGTGGTTGCTGACATATTTTGACACTGAAGTTTAATAACATTGTTCATAATCTATATATATAAAAATGAATTGTTGTTCGTTAGTCTCGCTAAAACTCGAGAACGGCTGAACGGATTTATCTTATCTTGGTCTTGAATTATTCGTGGAGGTCTAGGGAAGGTTTAAAAGGTGAGAAAAATTCGAATAATTGCCGGGAAAATCCTCAAAACAGCATTTTTCTATTTCCCATACAAACGTTTTCTAACTAATACGTAGAGTCAATTTGAGCTTTATTGCTATTGTATAAAGTTCACTGTTGTCTAAGCAATGTAGGTGTGTTCCTAACATCAAAGCAGTGTGCGTTGGAGCACAGAATATAATAATGTAATGTCGCGTTCTGAAACTCAACAAAAGTGATATCGCGGACCCGACTAAATTGAACAGTCACAAAATTTAATATATCATTAGTTATTTGGTTGGCTTCACGATATTATTTCTTTTGTTTTACTTTAAAATGCATGTTTTCGTTATGGACAATTTTTGAGCTACTTTTGCATATCTATACTTATAATAAATCTGTAGAGAGGTCAATTCTGTACATGAAATATATTTCCAAAATAAGTGGGGGTGATTAGGGATCGATACTGATGCCAAAAATGCAATTAGTAAAATTTTTCTCTGTCTGTCTGTATAACCGTTATAGAAACAAAAACTACTCGACGGATTTTAACTTAACTTGGTACAATTATTTTTCATACTCCTGAGCTGGTTATAGTATACTTTTCATCACGCTACAATTAATAGGAGCATAGCAGTGATGGAAAATGTTGGGAAAACGGGAGAAGTTACTCCATTTTTTTAAGCTTCCGTCATTTCGTGTGCAACCTTAATGGTTAAAAGTTCCTTCGATTTCACCAGGATCCCATCATCAGACCCTGACCGGACAATCGGACCACCTGCATACCACCATAAATTAAAAAAAACATCCCGACAAATTGAGCACCTTCTCCATTTTTGAAACCCGAAATCCACGTGGGCGAAGCTGCGGGCGGAAGCTAGTATATTAATAAATCTTTAAAGTATTTAGTTTTTAGTATGAAGTTCGCAGTAAACTCGGTGCCATATAATAATAATTGGACTCTGTACACATTATCCAGTGTTATGGAACAAATTACAATTCCGTTATACATAATTGTTGCATAACTTTAACCGTTTATGCAGCGCACGCAACGGAAGCACTCAAAAGTAATCAATTTTAGCCGTTTTTGGTCCCATTGGTCATAGTGTGATGATATACATATACCCTATAATAGCCATCCTCAATACATGGGCTATCCAACACTACAAGAATTTTTCAATTCGAACCGGAAGTTCCTGAGACCAGCGCGTTCAAACGAACATACTCTTCAGCTTTATATAATAGTATAGATAATGTATGGAAATTTTGCCTGTTTCTATGTTTTAACTGTCAACTAATAAAACTATTGTTAAACGCTCTTTTTACAGTAAACATTATATTAGCAAAATAATTACAGAATACAATTTTAAACATTCTTTTGACAACGTCCAGCCAGAGAGAATAATAATAGAATAGTCGCCGCGTGACATATCTTCTCTTCTGCCAGCCAGACCGCGGAGCCGAATATTTCCGGAAACGCCCGATGTCATCGGTTAGGATAACGCCACGTAACATCGGCCATCCTGCAAAGTGAATACCGTAAGGTATTCACAAAAATAAATTTGAGAAAGTAGAACTGAATTGGGTACCTATATTTTAAACAAATAGGGCCCAGCAACACAAATCAGAATGCTCATGTCTGCACACAGAATATGATCAGAATGCTCATGACTACAGACAGAATATGATCAGAATGCTCATGGCTACAGACAGAATATGATCAGAATGCTCATGATTACAGACAAAATATGATCAGAATGCTCATGACTACAGACAGAAATGATCAAAAGGCTCACGGCCACAGACAGATCAGATTAAATAAATTAAACAGTTACGCACGTTCGCATTGTCAGCCTGAAGTGTTGCGCCACCGATTTGACTACACATGACTCCAATCATTCCTGTCTCCAATGATTTAGTTTCTAAAAAAAAACACCCTCTCCAGTGAGCCAAGCAGCAGGCATAACGAAGTTTTTGTTATGAATGTCGTTAATCGTACTAATGTGCAGACATCAATTCCATAATATGCATTCCCAACATATTTACTTCAACAGACGTAGACGTTGCCATGGTAACTAAAAATCTGAGAATCTGGTAATTTTAATTTTGGCATTCAATGATTCAACACAGATTTATTCCGATAGTTCTCTTCACATTCGAATTCAATGTAACTTCAAATTATCATTTGTATAATCCCACTTCTGAATGTTAAACGCTCTTTTTACAGTAAACATTATATTAGCAAAATAATTACAGAATACAATTTTAAACATTCTTTTGACAACGTCCAGCCAGAGAGAATAATAATAGAATAGTCGCCGCGTGACATATCTTCTCTTCTGCCAGCCAGACCGCGGAGCCGAATATTTCCGGAAACGCCCGATGTCATCGGTTAGGATAACGCCACGTAACACTATGTTAATTTGTAATTATTATTTTGAATTACAAATGTAGATAAGCAATAAAATAAATAGCAGTGATTTTAAAGGTATTTTATTTTACTAAGTAAAGAAGTTATTTGTTAATGCTGTTCTTTCTCCAACATCTTGATTCTCTATATTGTTCTCATAATTAATAATATCAGCAGTTGATAATTCCACTTGGGTTTGAATTTCCTCTAGCCTGTGATTCCGACAAATTGTTACGCGCCGCTATCCTAGCCGATGACATCGGGCGTTTCCGGAAGTATTCGGCTGCGCGGGCAGGCTGGCAGAAGAGAAGATATGTCACGCGGCGACTATTCGATTATTATTCTCTCTGGCTGGACGTTGTCAAAAGAATGTCTAAAATTGTATTCTGTAATTATTTTGCTAATATAATGTTTACTGTAAAAAGAGCGTTTTACATTCAGAAGTGGGATTATACAAATGATAATTTGAAGTTACATTGAATTCGAATGTGAAGAGAACTATCGGAATAAATCTGTGATGAATCATTGAATGCCAAAATTAAAATTACCAGATTCTCAGATTTTTAGTTACCATGGCAACGTCTACGTCTGTTGAAGTAAATATGTTGGGAATGCATATGGAATTGATGTCTGCACATTAGTACGATTAACGACATTCATAACAAAAACTTCGTTATGCCTGCTGCTTGGCTCACTGGAGAGGGTGTTTTCTTAGAAACTAAATCATTGGAGACAGGAATGACTGGAGTCATGTGAAGTCAAATTAGTGGCGCAACACTTCAGGCTGACAATGCGAACGTGCGTAACTGTTTATTTTATTTAATCTGATCTGTCTGTGGCCGTGAGCCTTTTGATAATATTCTATCTGCAGCCGTGACCATTTTGATCATATTCTGTCTGTAGCAATGACCATTCTGGTCATATTCTGTCTGTAACCATGAGCATTCTGATCATATTCTGTCTGTAGTCATGAGCATTCTGATCATATTCTGTCTGTGGCTATGAGCCTTCTGATCATATTCTGTCTGTAGCCATGAGCATTCTGATTAGTGTTACTAGGTCTTATTTGTTTGAAATCGGGCAACAGGTAAAACAAATCGGGATCCAGGTTGAAGGTCGAAACACAAAAAAAAAAAATACTGAAAGTCATGCTAATGTTGGTTTTCATTGCAATTTCTGTTTTAACATCGAATCATAGATCACGGTACAGTCGCGTCTCTAAACAACAGAACAAAATAAAACTATACCTACAGGGCTAGTGATGTGATGTGTTGTTTATTTTTTGATAATAATGTCTTTTGATCAATTTATTGATTTTTCGGGACAGTTAATGTCCCAATCAGTCGCAAATCGGGACGCGTCTCCAGAACTCTGATAACCGGGATATTCCGCGCACATCGAGACACCTGGTAACACTATGTCAGAACATACTCTGTCTGATTTGACTGCTTTATTTTACTGATCTGCTTCATTAATTCTGTTTTACTTAATTTCTTTTCTGTTTTTCTAGTTCTGTTTCTGGTTTAGTGTTTATATTTAATTATAAACTATATATAATATCTGTGAATTCATTAATCTTACATGGAAAGCTTACAGTCTGACATAAAGAGATTAAGCTACAATATACGGCAGGAGTACAATATTATGTGATTTGTGGTATACGAGGTTCCAAAAATCCAGTTAACTGTGTTGATGTATAAATGCAATTTAGGAAAACAGAGTAAAGAAAATAAGACAGAGCAAACGTTGTTGTTTAGAAATGTAATATAATAATATAATATAACATACATATCTTCTGTTCCAGATACCCTCACTGATCTGGTTTGGAGCATGATAAAAAACTATTCTGTCTGTACTTGGACTCTGGATAAATTGAAAAGCACTGGCTTATTAATTGAAATGTTTGGTATTCTTACATAGCACTTACGCAATGGCTCTGAACAATTGATGCTCTCTAAGTATACTAATAAGGTACAATATGTGAGCAATATTTCTGCGAATGAATAAGCGTACAATATGGTGACTCTGAAATGGTATACTGGATTGTGTTGCAGTACTAGCTGTAACACTAAGCTTGGTTGGTTAACCTTCGCTCAATTTTTTGATAAACAGTGGGAATGGTAATCTGAGATTGCAAAAACATTTGTATTTGTCTTTGAGTATTCTTGCAATTTTGAAGTGTACCATGGTGGTGGTGGTGGTTTATTGTTGGTAATAACATTATGAACAAAAAAGTAAAATATCAGATAAAACCTTACGACTGACATCTATTATACTGCTTATGATAAGTTATTTTCTGTTAACCTGTTGAGTTGTAGAAATATTTTAACCGTGGTTTTATCGAGCAGACATGCACAAGGAATTCATGTCATGATGATACTTCAGAGATGGATGTCTTCTGATTTTAGTGGGTCATTAGAAGCTGATGTTTTAATCAAATAGTTAAAAAAGTATGTTTAGAGTTCAGTTATTGTCATTTTGTATGTATGTAATTATATGGCGAGAAATTACAGGTAGTGTTATAATAATTATAAAAAAATTTAAACATATTCGGTAGAAGTAGCGACGGATGTGTGCTTCAGTATCGATACTATTTACGGAGCCCAATTTACGGAATGTAAAATTGACATTACCGAAAATTATGTACAAATCCTGGTTCCGATGAGTTGCCAACATTGTGTAATGCATATGAAAATTGCTGTAGTTGTTTTTATTCCCTGTTAGCCATGTTCTCTCTGTGCTGGTTGTTTATATAAGCGGAACATACACTTGTAGCTAACGCTGTACTTGAGTAGTGTAATTGTAAATCACATGTCTCCACATCGGCTTCGATCGCCAGTGACAGTTTTTATAAACACTGGGGTAACGGTTAAGTCTGCTGGTTCTCGTAGTTGAATCTGGTCCAGTGTCTTGGTTATGCCTGCGATATAGAACCACTTTAGCGAGGACTTTATAGATATTTGACATCAAGTTGTAGACCTATAGTTATTTATTCAAACTGTTAAGATTTATAGTCTTCTTAGTGTTTCTTATATTTTAAATAATATCCCATTTAGGAAGTGTCTTGACACGCGTGGTTTAACCGACTATTCGACTCATAGTTACGGGGTAGACTGCGCTTTCAATTGGTTTTTGTTATAACAAACGAAAGTTTTGAAGATCCCGAGATCTCTGTCGTATTTTTAGTTGTTTCGTCCGATTTGATCTTGAATGTTGCTATGCTCTCTGGAGTCCGTCATTCATCGAACATATTCAGAGATTGGTATGAGAGCCCAGAAGCAGTTTCTGTATCATTTTTCACACGTGAATAACCACTGCCACAGTTTACAAAGCTACGAATCTAGACTTGCTCAATTTAAAATCAGTTTTCTTAAATAAAGACGCGAGATGGCAGATATCATTTTTTATTTTACAAAAATGGGTTAACGTTGACATTGATAACTCTGTTTTGTTAATGAAACTTAATTTTGCTGATTCTCGTTCTGGCAACCGTCTCCATAACAGAGTGACTTTCAACTTGCCAACACGGCGAATCAATTATAGTCATCACTTGCCTTTGTGGCGAATGTATCAGTCCACAATAATATGCTTCAAGAAATTTGTATTTTAGCGGTAAAGTACCTCAGATTAAGAAACTTGGAATAATAAATTCTGTCCCTAATTTGTGACTTCAACTAATTCGTTATTACTAATTCAAACACAATGTAACTTGTTTCCTAATTTACTTTTATTGCATGTAGAGTTCACTTCTCGAAAGTCGTGCACCCAGTTCTGTTGCTAATGTATCCGTTCTTAATTTGGAGTCTGTACATCTTATGTTATCGATTAGGTTAGAAGAGCTAGTAATAAAAAAATGTTCTTTTCAATCTTCTTGTGTAGTCGTATAATAGTAATTGTTGTCCACTGACTTGAAATTAATTTATTCTTAAGACCTCAGTCAATAACTATGTGAGTGTAGGTGTTAATAATGTCCCTGTTCTCGATGAGAAGTTCATTGCTGATGTTCTCTGCACCTGGAGTTTTATTTGACTACTTTTATATTTCAGAGATTGTCTCCGGTACCGGTTCTTTAATGGTCGGATCTGTTGTTTCTGTAGTATTTCTGCATGTGTATAATTCTTGGATGCATTAAGTAGCTTTGATAGAGACTCTCGTATTGTGGTTTCTATTATGCCGTTTTTATCCTTTATGCTGGGGATCTAATCTCTTTTCGCTGTCTGTATTTTCCCGTCTCTTTTTTCATAATGCCTCTGGTCGTTTGAATGCATTTTTCTGTGTTTATAATCTGGAAGCATGGCAATCTTCCGCATGTTAAGTTTTAAATATTTTATTAATTTCAGTTAGGACTTTTCTAACGCTTGCCTTTATGCTGTGTTACTCGTAAACCATTTGATTAATTGATTTGATTGAGTTGGTATATGTTGCGTATGCTTATTTATATGTATGAATCGTGTGCTGATAAGTCCTTATTGTGTGTTTATTATCTTGTGTGTTAACTTCCTTTGCGACTTCTATGGAGTTCTTTAGTTGTGCTTCTCATTCCTTTTCATTTGCTGCTGTCTTACTAATTGGAGGTTTTGCTTTGAAAGGTTTAATTGTTCTGGGTGTTATTTTAAACTTAAGTTTGGTTCTCAGCATTCTATGATTGCTACTAGTATTCAGCATTAACTGTATGTAAACTTGGATAAATAGAATGAAGGTCTTTGGTTGCTGGGAATGAAGTAAGGAAACGGGGTTTAGGTACTAACGAAAAATAAATTATATACACATATAGCGTGAAAGTTAATTGCAAAATGGATAAGTTGTTGGATATTGTGGATACGCAAGACTTGATTGGTTTATTAAAGAGTTAATCGATCAGAAATAGTTAGTGATTTACTGGTAAAAATGTTTAAAATATAAGTATCCGATTCAGTTCTACTTTCTCAAATTTATGTTTGTGAATACCTTTGGTATTCACTTTGCAGGATGGCCGATGTTACGCGCCGCTATCCTAGCCGATGACATCGGGCGTTTCCGGAAGTATTCGGCTGCGCGGGCAGGCTGGCAGAAGAGAAGATATGTCACGCGGCGACTATTCGATTATTATTCTCTGGCTGGACGTTGTCAAAAGAATGTCTAAAATTGTATTCTGTAATTATTTTGCTAATATAATGTTTACTGTAAAAGAGCGTTTTACAAAAATATTGTGCAAAACTGCAGTTGCAATTATTATTGTTTGAACTTTTAGGTAAAGATAAACGCAATGTGAATGCAATCACAGGGAAGCGACGTTTCCATGTACCAAATGTCCTGAAAGATAATATAAATATTTCCTATTCCTCAGCAAAGTTGATGGAATGGAGAAACACCATAAGTTCCTGAAAAAACGATGCACTGTGCTCCCTTGTTAGTACCTATCTAATAGTTCGGTAGGTATTTGGTATTTTTGTAAATAATGTCAAAAATTATTTTACCTTGTACATAGAAGTAACACGAATATACGAGATCAGTTTAACTAACAATGATTGGCAAGCAGATTTCGAAAGCCTAATCCAAACGTGAAATCAAACTCATCCAGGGTCTGCATGTAGGTAACTCTTTTCATTACCCGTGATGAAGCGCGACTTTCAGTTTCGCTATCAGTATCGCTAGTCCCTCCAAATCACTGTCGTCACTGTCACTAGAGAATATGGATATGTCCATTGCCTTTCGTTTCCCCTTAAAATCAGTGTAAGCGATATTCAAAACATATGGAGTAAACTGAGGAATTGGTCCGATTGGAAAATGCGATTGTTTACAACAATCAAATCAAATGTCAAAACAGGTATATAGAGTATTGACAAGCGTAAACTGTCATTTTCAAACAGAGGTTAATCTATGATCTGTAATCCGTCCTCTCAAAGATCGATTATTGTTAGAGATAGCTTACTGAATCTATGGATTGGTTATTGGCATGCTTTATCCATAAAACGAATGAATTATCAATCTTAGATGGCATACACTGATTAGAGGTTATTAATTTCGGGCGATAGACTATAAATGTGCGGAGGGTCGATATACAACACTCATTCCTCGGCCGATTCGAGTTCTGCCCCTATTATAATAAAACACATTTAACTGTAGAATATCAGGCAAAATACGGTAAATACTGAATATTATTTAGTTTTTCCTATTTTACACAATAACGATACTAACCACTACTAATGCATTCATCCCTCCCCTCCTAGGGTGGTACGTGGAAGCTGCAGACATCTGCTTTGGTTATTGTCTAGCGTAACGGTAGATAAGATGTTTGTTGCAGCGCTGTCTTCATCCTTCTTCATATAGATTATTGCTTTGGACATTTCATTGGACGGTTCATTTCATAAATAATGTTAAGCATTATTGTTTTTTATTTCATTATTACTTTCAAATTATTTTTATCGATAGTTCATTATATTACAAAAGTAAATATTTTTTGTGCCCAAAGTTTCGTCTT